>NC_136783.1:5434820-5508820 GCF_947034865.1 Barbatula barbatula | reverse complement strand
GTGTTTTGCATTGCTATATTCTTTCCACATAGGACTGCAAGACAACTTCACTGTGTTGCAGACGGCCCCTTTTCACACCTAAACAGTCTTTTGACACTCTCTACAGGGATCTCATCCCTGAACAAGAGAGGGGGCAGATTGGAGATGACCTGCCAAAGTACGTGTTAGTTTGGGACAATGTCAGTTTCCATCGCTCCAACATCATCAGGCAATGGTTTGCGGCCCACAACAGGATAATGGTGGAGTTCCTCTCACCCTACTCAACCACGTTGAGGAATTTTTCTCAGCATGAAGATTAAAAGTATATGATCGTCAGCCGCATACACAGATGACCCTTCTGGCTGCCATGGATGTAACGTGTGATGACATAACAGCTGATGCCTGCAGAGGCTGGATTAGAAACTCTGAAAGATGATTTTCACGCTGTATCGCAAGAGAAGATATTTGTTGTGATGTGGATGAGAATCCGTTGCCCAAAAGACAGGAACGTCAGGAGGTGTAGGAAGACTGCACTGTAATTCCACTGCACTGCATGTACAGTTTTCCCTAAGGAGATTGTCTTATGTTGCATCACAATGGCACTGTCTGTCAATAAATTATTGTACAAACAGTAAAAGCGTTAACGTGACTCATGTGCCGTCTCTTGCAATCAAACAATCAAAACCAGAAATGCACTTACTGTTTTGCAAATGACAATGATGATTCGAGAAATGCTCCACTCATCACTCTCAGGTCACTCCGCTGCACACGTCTGATCACTTCTTTGTCACCCCCGACCTCACCGCTCCAGACAACGCAGATGTCTTACCGCTGGTCACTTTCCGGCGCTACCTACGGTCCCTCCCTCCTGCTTTTCCTCTGCTGTCTTGTCTGCACTCCCCCCCTCTGAGGAGCTCTCTCTTTTGAATACCAACAGTGCCACAGACACTCTGTGTTCCACGCTTACATCCTGCTTGGACAACATATGCCCTCTTACATCTGGACCAGCCCGTGCATCCCTGTCTGCCCCCTGGTTATCGGATGTACCACGTGAGCATCGCACCAGCCTCCGGTCAGCTGAGAGAAAATGGCACAAGTCAAAAGACCATACTGACCTCTCTCTCTCTACTTTCTCCGTTGACGTCACCTCTGCAAAAACTGATTATAACCACTCGAAGATCAGCAACTCTCCTGACTCTCGCACACTCTTAAAAACCTTCTCTGCTCTCCTCTGTCCGCCTGCTCCCACACCTTCATCGGAGTTAACGGCTGATGATTTTGCATCGTTCTTCGTAAAGAAAACCACCGCCATCAACAGCCAATTTTCTACGCCACCATCACCCGCCTTTTCTCCTATGTCTGAAGATGATGTTTCCAAGGTCATTGGTTCCAACCACCCTACCACCTGCCCACTGGATCCCATCCCCACCCATCTCCTCCATGCCATCTCTCAAGCAGTTGTGCCTGGTCTGACCCGCATCATCAACTCTTTGCTCACCACTGGGACATTTCCCACTGCTTTCAAAGAGGCCTGCATCACACCGCTACTGAAGAAACTCACTCTCAACCTTACACTGCTAGAACACTACAGGCCGGTGTAGTGTGTGAAAATGCATATCTTCCGTCAAAATATAGATGACTGATTTTAACCTCTTATTATTTTCTGTCTTCTTAAAAAATTATTTTTTTACTTACCTCACTATTCTTAGCTTTGTATACTGTGCTAGGCTTTAATGGACTGGATTTAATTAACTTATGCATTTTGTTGCCTATATTGTTATAATTGCTTCCAATGTTTCCTCGTCTGTAAGTCGCTTTGGATAAAAACGTCTGCTAAATGAGTAAATGTAAATTGTATGAAATGTGTAATGTCATGTGTAATGTGTAGTGTGTGGCCTTGAAATTTTAGCATGTCTACGTAATCATGAATAAATGCTTCTTGAGACACACAGTGTTGCTTCTTTGCATGCATCAAATGAATTGTTTCTGGCTATATGCATCCATGCATTAGTTTGAGAAGGGTGGAAATGGGACACTTGGGTGAAACAAAACTGCCCCAAAAGTACCCCCCCCCACTTTAAATACAGTTTTTTCTAAGTCAATTTGGTACATTTCTCTGATCCGATTTGAAATTCTCAAAACTTCTTGTTCAATCCTTACATCCTTGTGTCACGTGTGCACATCAAACAAGCATTTTCTCATTTCTTTGAACAAGTTGCAAATGCATTGGTACATCCATGCAAATGATTATGACAAAATTCTGTGCAGATTCCTACATTATCAATTGCTTATGTCATGTTGATCAAAATGCATCATAATGGGTCTCTGTAGAATAGTATAATCCCCACGACATTTAAGCACTAGTTTTACAATATACAGTAAGTATACTTTAAGTAAACAGTGGCATTTTATTTTACTCAATTTAGTGTTTTGCATTGCTATATTCTTTCCACATAGGACTGCAAGACAACTTCACTGTTTTGCAGACGGCCCCTTTTCACACCTAAACAGTCTTTTGACACTCTCTACAGGGATCTCATCCCTGAACAAGAGAGGGGGCAGATTGGAGATGACCTGCCAAAGTACGTGTTAGTTTGGGACAATGTCAGTTTCCATCGCTCCAACATCATCAGGCAATGGTTTGCGGCCCACAACAGGATATTGGTGGAGTTCCTCTCACCCTACTAAACCACGTTGAGGAATTTTTCTCAGCATGAAGATTAAAAGTATATGATCGCCAGCCGCATACACAGATGACCCTTCTGGCTGCCATGGATGTAACGTGTGATGACATCACAGCTGATGCCTGCAGAGGCTGGATTAGACACTCTGAAAGATGATTTTCACGCTGTATCGCAAGAGAAGATATTTGTTGTGATGTGGATGAGAATCCGTTGCCCAAAAGACAGGAACGTCAGGAGGTGTAGGAAGACTGCACTGTAATTCCACTGCACTGCATGTACAGTTTTCCCTATGGAGATTGTCTTATGTTGCATCACGATGGCACTGTCTGTCAATAAATTATTGTACAAACAGTAAAAGCGTTAACGTGAATCATGTGCCGTCTCTTGCAATCAAACAATCAAAACCAGAAATGCACTTACTGTTTTGCAAATGACAATGATGATTCGAGAAATGCTCCACTCATCACTCTCAGGTCACTCCGCTGCACACGTCTGATCACTTCTTTGTCACCCCCGACCTCACCGCTCCAGACAACGCAGATGTCTTACCGCTGGTCACTTTCCGCCGCTACCTACGGTCCCTCCCTCCTGCTTTTCCTCTGCTGTCTTGTCTGCACTCCCCCCCTCTGAGGAGCTCTCTCTTTTGAATACCAACAGTGCCACAGACACTCTGTGTTCCACGCTTACATCCTGCTTGGACAACATATGCCCTCTTACATCTGTACCAGCCCGTGCATCCCTGTCTGCCCCCTGGTTATCGGATGTACCACGTGAGCATCGCACCAGCCTCCGGTCAGCTGAGAGAAAATGGCACAAGTCAAAAGACCATACTGACCTCTCTCTCTCTACTTTCTCCGTTGACGTCACCTCTGCAAAAACTGATTATAACCACTCGAAGATCAGCAACTCTCCTGACTCTCGCACACTCTTAAAAACCTTCTCTGCTCTCCTCTGTCCGCCTGCTCCCACACCTTCATCGGAGTTAACGGCTGATGATTTTGCATCGTTCTTCGTAAAGAAAACTACCGCCATCAACAGCCAATTTTCTACGCCACCATCACCCGCCTTTTCTCCTATGTCTGAAGATGATGTTTCCAAGGTCATTGGTTCCAACCACCCTACCACCTGCCCACTGGATCCCATCCCCACCCATCTCCTCCATGCCATCTCTCCAGCAGTTGTGCCTGGTCTGACCCGCATCATCAACTCTTTGCTCACCACTGGGACATTTCCCACTGCTTTCAAAGAGGCCTGCATCACACCGCTACTGAAGAAACTCACTCTCAACCTTACACTGATAGAACACTACAGGCCGGTGTAGTGTGTGAAAATGCATATCTTCCGTCAAAATGTAGATTACTGATTTTAATCTCTTATTATTTTCTGTCTTCTTAAAAAATTATTTTTTTACTTACCTCACTATTCTTAGATTTGTATACTGTGCTTGGCTTTAATGGACTGGATTTAATTAACTTATGCATTTTGTTGCCTATATTGTTATAATTGCCTCCAATGTTTCCTCGTCTGTAAGTCGCTTTGGATAAAAACGTCTGCTAAATGAGTAAATGTAATTTTTATGAAATGTGTAATGTCATGTGTAATGTGTAGTGTGTGGCCTTGAAATTTTAGCATGTCTACGTAATCATGAATAAATGCTTCTTGAGACACACAGTGTTGCTTCTTTGCATGCATCAAATTAATTGTTTCTGGCTATATGCATCCATGCATTAGTTTGAGAGGGGTGGAAATGGGACACTTGGGTGAAACAAAACTGCCCCAAAAGTACCCCCCCCCACTTTAAATACAGTTTTTTCTAAGTCAATTTGGTACATTTCTCTGATCCGATTTGAAATTCTCAAAACTTCTTGTTCAATCCTTACATCCTTGTTCACGTGTGCACATCAAACAAGCATTTTCTCATTTCTTTGAACAAGTTGCAAATGCTTTGGTACATCCATGCAAATGATTATGACAAAATTCTGTGCAGATTCCTACATTATCAATTAATTATGTCATGTTGATCAAAATGCATTATAATGGGTCTCTGTAGAATAGTATCATCCCCACGACATTTAAGCACTAGTTTTACAATATACAGTAAGTATACTTTAAGTAAACAGTGGCATTTTATTTTACTCAATTTAGTGTTTTGCATTGCTATATTCTTTCCACATAGGACTGCAAGACAACTTCACTGTGTTGCAGACGGCCCCTTTTCACACCTAAACAGTCTTTTGACACTCTCTACAGGGATCTCATCACTGAACAAGAGAGGGGGCAGATTGGAGATGACCTGCCAAAGTACGTGTTAGTTTGGGACAATGTCAGTTTCCATCGCTCCAACATCATCAGGCAATGGTTTGCGGCCCACAACAGGATAATGGTGGATTTCCTCTCACCCTACTCAACCACGTTGAGGAATTTTTCTCAGCATGAAGATTAAAAGTATATGATCGTCAGCCGCATACACAGATGACCCTTCTGGCTGCCATGGATGTAACGTGTGATGACATCACAGCTGATGCCTGCAGAGGCTGGATTAGACACTCTGAAAGATGATTTTCACGCTGTATCGCAAGAGAAGATATTTGTTGTGATGTGGATGAGAATCCGTTGCCCAAAAGACAGGAACGTCAGGAGGTGTAGGAAGACTGCACTGTAATTCCACTGCACTGCATGTACAGTTTTCCCTAAGGAGATTGTCTTATGTTGCATCACAATGGCACTGTCTGTCAATAAATTATTGTACAAACAGTAAAAGCGTTAACGTGAATCATGTGCTGTCTCTTGCAATCAAACAATCAAAACCAGAAATGCACTTACTGTTTTGCAAATGACAATGATGATTCGAGAAATGCTCCACTCATCACTCTCAGGTCACTCCGCTGCACACGTCTGATCACTTCTTTGTCACCCCCGACCTCACCGCTCCAGACAACGCAGATGTCTTACCGCTGGTCACTTTCCGGCGCTACCTACGGTCCCTCCCTCCTGCTTTTCCTCTGCTGTCTTGTCTGCACTCCCCCCCTCTGAGGAGCTCTCTCTTTTGAATACCAACAGTGCCACAGACACTCTGTGTTCCACGCTTACATCCTGCTTGGACAACATATGCCCTCTTACATCTGGACCAGCCCGTGCATCCCTGTCTGCCCCCTGGTTATCGGATGTACCACGTGAGCATCGCACCAGCCTCCGGTCAGCTGAGAGAAAATGGCACAAGTCAAAAGACCATACTGACCTCTCTCTCTCTACTTTCTCCGTTGACGTCACCTCTGCAAAAACTGATTATAACCACTCGAAGATCAGCAACTCTCCTGACTCTTGCACACTCTTAAAAACCTTCTCTGCTCTCCTCTGTCCGCCTGCTCCCACACCTTCATCGGAGTTAACGGCTGATGATTTTGCATCGTTCTTCGTAAAGAAAACTACCGCCATCAACAGCCAATTTTCTACGCCACCATCACCCGCCTTTTCTCCTATGTCTGAAGATGATGTTTCCAAGGTCATTGGTTCCAACCACCCTACCACCTGCCCACTGGATCCCATCCCCACCCATCTCCTCCATGCCATCTCTCCAGCAGTTGTGCCTGGTCTGACCCGCATCATCAACTCTTTGCTCACCACGGGGACATTTCCCACTGCTTTCAAAGAGGCCTGCATCACACCGCTACTGAAGAAACTCACTCTCAACCTTACACTGCTAGAACACTACAGGCCGGTGTAGTGTGTGAAAATGCATATCTTCCGTCAAAATGTAGATGACTGATTTTAACCTCTTATTATTTTCTGTCTTCTTAAAAAAATATTTTTTTACTTACCTCACTATTCTTAGCTTTGTATACTGTGCTAGGCTTTAATGGACTGGATTTAATTAACTTACACATTTTGTTGCCTATATTGTTATAATTGCTTCCAATGTTTCCTCGTCTGTAAGTCGCTTTGGATAAAAACGTCTGCTAAATGAGTAAATGTAAATTTTATGAAATGTGTAATGTCATGTGTAATGTGTAGTGGGTGGCCTTGAAATTTTAGCATGTCTACGTAATCATGAATAAATGCTTCTTGAGACACACAGTGTTGCTTCTTTGCATGCATCAAATGAATTGTTTCTGGCTATATGCATCCATGCATTAGTTTGAGAGGGGTGGAAATGGGACACTTGGGTGAAACAAAACTGCCCCAAAAGTACCCCCCCACTTTAAATACAGTTTTTTCTAAGTCAATTTGGTACATTTCTCTGATCCGATTTGAAATTCTCAAAACTTCTTGTTCAATCCTTACATCCTTGTGTCACGTGTGCACATCAAACAAGCATTTTCTCATTTCTTTGGACAAGTTGCAAATGCTTTGGTACATCCATGCAAATGATTATGACAAAATTCTGTGCAGATTCCTACATTATCAATTGCTTATGTCATGTTGATCAAAGTGCATTATAATGGGTCTCTGTAGAATAGTATAATCCCCACGACATTTAAGCACTAGTTTTACAATATACAGTAAGTATACTTTAAGTAAACAGTGGCATTTTATTTTACTCAATTTAGTGTTTTGCATTGCTATATTCTTTCCACATAGGACTGCAAGACAACTTCACTGTGTTGCAGACGGCCCCTTTTCACACCTAAACAGTCTTTTGACACTCTCTACAGGGATCTCATCCCTGAACAAGAGAGGGGGCAGATTGGAGATGACCTGCCAAAGTACGTGTTAGTTTGGGACAATGTCAGTTTCCATCGCTCCAACATCATCAGGCAATGGTTTGCGGCCCACAACAGGATAATGGTGGAGTTCCTCTCACCCTACTCAACCACGTTGAGGAATTTTTCTCAGCATGAAGATTAAAAGTATATGATCGTCAGCCGCATACACAGATGACCCTTCTGGCTGCCATGGATGTAACGTGTGATGACATAACAGCTGATGCCTGCAGAGGCTGGATTAGAAACTCTGAAAGATGATTTTCACGCTGTATCGCAAGAGAAGATATTTGTTGTGATGTGGATGAGAATCCGTTGCCCAAAAGACAGGAACGTCAGGAGGTGTAGGAAGACTGCACTGTAATTCCACTGCACTGCATGTACAGTTTTCCCTAAGGAGATTGTCTTATGTTGCATCACAATGGCACTGTCTGTCAATAAATTATTGTACAAACAGTAAAAGCGTTAACGTGACTCATGTGCCGTCTCTTGCAATCAAACAATCAAAACCAGAAATGCACTTACTGTTTTGCAAATGACAATGATGATTCGAGAAATGCTCCACTCATCACTCTCAGGTCACTCCGCTGCACACGTCTGATCACTTCTTTGTCACCCCCGACCTCACCGCTCCAGACAACGCAGATGTCTTACCGCTGGTCACTTTCCGGCGCTACCTACGGTCCCTCCCTCCTGCTTTTCCTCTGCTGTCTTGTCTGCACTCCCCCCCTCTAAGGAGCTCTCTCTTTTGAATACCAACAGTGCCACAGACACTCGGTGTTCCACGCTTACATCCTGCTTGGACAACATATGCCCTCTTACATCTGGACCAGCCCGTGCATCCCTGTCTGCCCCCTGGTTATCGGATGTACCACGTGAGCATCGCACCAGCCTCCGGTCAGCTGAGAGAAAATGGCACAAGTCAAAAGACCATACTGACCTCTCTCTCTCTACTTTCTCCGTTGACGTCACCTCTGCAAAAACTGATTATAACCACTCGAAGATCAGCAACTCTCCTGACTCTCGCACACTCTTAAAAACCTTCTCTGCTCTCCTCTGTCCGCCTGCTCCCACACCTTCATCGGAGTTAACGGCTGATGATTTTGCATCGTTCTTCGTAAAGAAAACTACCGCCATCAACAGCCAATTTTCTACGCCACCATCACCCGCCTTTTCTCCTATGTCTGAAGATGATGTTTCCAAGGTCATTGGTTCCAACCACCCTACCACCTGCCCACTGGATCCCATCCCCACCCATCTCCTCCATGCCATCTCTCCAGCAGTTGTGCCTGGTCTGACCCGCATCATCAACTCTTTGCTCACCACTGGGACATTTCCCACTGCTTTCAAAGAGGCCTGCATCACACCGCTACTGAAGAAACTCACTCTCAACCTTACACTGCTATAACACTACAGGCCGGTGTAGTGTGTGAAAATGCATATCTTCCGTCAAAATGTAGATGACTGATTTTAACCTCTTATTATTTTCTGTCTTCTTAAAAAATTATTTTTTTACTTACCTCACTATTCTTAGCTTTGTATACTGTGCTAGGCTTTAATGGACTGGATTTAATTAACTTATGCATTTTGTTGCCTATATTGTTATAATTGCTTCCAATGTTTCCTCGTCTGTAAGTCGCTTTGGATAAAAACGTCTGCTAAATGAGTAAATGTAAATTGTATGAAATGTGTAATGTCATGTGTAATGTGTAGTGTGTGGCCTTGAAATTTTAGCATGTCTACATAATCATGAATAAATGCTTCTTGAGACACACAGTGTTGCTTCTTTGCATGCATCAAATGAATTGTTTCTGGCTATATGCATCCATGCATTAGTTTGAGAGGGGTGGAAATGGGACACCTGGGTGAAACAAAACTGCCCCAAAAGTACCCCCCCACTTTAAATACAGTTTTTTCTAAGTCAATTTGGTACATTTCTCTGATCCGATTTGAAATTCTCAAAACTTCTTGTTCAATCCTTACATCCTTGTGTCACGTGTGCACATCAAACAAGCATTTTCTCATTTCTTTGAACAAGTTGCAAATGCTTTGGTACATCCATGCAAATGATTATGACAAAATTCTGTGCAGATTCCTACATTATCAATTGCTTATGTCATGTTGATCAAAATGCATTATAATGGGTCTCTGTAGAATAGTATAATCCCCACGACATTTAAGCACTAGTTTTACAATATACAGTAAGTATACTTTAAGTAAACAGTGGCATTTTATTTTACTCAATTTAGTGTTTTGCATTGCTATATTCTTTCCACATAGGACTGCAAGACAACTTCACTGTGTTGCAGACGGCCCCTTTTCACACCTAAACAGTCTTTTGACACTCTCTACAGGGATCTCATCCCTGAACAAGAGAGGGGGCAGATTGGAGATGACCTGCCAAAGTACGTGTTAGTTTGGGACAATGTCAGTTTCCATCGCTCCAACATCATCATCAACCACGTTGAGGAATTTTTCTCAGCATGACGATTAAAAGTATATGATCGCCAGCCGCATACACAGATGACCCTTCTGGCTGCCATGGATGTAACGTGTGATGACATCACAGCTGATGCCTGCAGAGGCTGGATTAGACACTCTGAAAGATGATTTTCACGCTGTATCGCAAGAGAAGATATTTGTTGTGATGTGGATGAGAATCCGTTGCCCAAAAGACAGGAACGTCAGGAGGTGTAGGAAGACTGCACTGTAATTCCACTGCAATGCATGTACAGTTTTCCCTAAGGAGATTGTCTTATGTTCAGATTTCTACATTTGTTAGTGCTATGCAGTGCTGTCTTTTCCTGTCTGCATCACAATGACACTCTCTGTCAATAAATTATTCTACAAACAGTAAAAGCGTTAACGTGAATCATGTGCCGTCTCTTGCAATCAAAACCAGAAATGCACTTACTGTTTTGCAAATGACAAGGATGATTCGAGAAATGCTCCACTCATCACTCTCAGGTCACTCCGCTGCACACGTCTGATCACTTCTTTGTCACCCCCTACCTCACCGCTCCAGACAACGCAGATATCTTACCGCTGGTCACTTTCCGGCGCTACCTACGGTCCCTCCCTCCTGCTTTTCCTCTGCTGTCTTGTCTGCACTCCCCCCCTCTGAGGAGCTCTCTCTTTTGAATACCAACAGTGCCACAGACACTCTGTGTTCCACGCTTACATCCTGCTTGGACAACATATGCCCTCTTACATCTGGACCAGACCGTGCATCCCTGTCTGCCCCCTGGTTATCGGATGTACCACGTGAGCATCGCACCAGCCTCCGGTCAGCTGAGAGAAAATGGCACAAGTCAAAAGACCATACTGACCTCTCTCTCTCTACCAGTCTCTTCTCTCTACTTTCTCCGTTGACGTCACCTCTGCAAAAACTGATTATAACCACTCGAAGATCAGCAACTCTCCTGACTCTCGCACACTCTTAAAAACCTTCTCTGCTTTCCTCTGTCCGCCTGCTCCCACACCTTCATCGGAGTTAACGCCTGATGATTTTGCATCGTTCTTCGTAAAGAAAACTACCGCCATCAACAGCCAATTTTCTACGCCACCATCACCCGCCTTTTCTCCTATGTCTGAAGATGATGTTTCCAAGGTCATTGGTTCCAACCACCCTACCACCTGCCCACTGGATCCCATCCCCACCCATCTCCTCCATGCCATCTCTCCAGCAGTTGTGCCTGGTCTGACCCGCATCATCAACTCTTTGCTCACCACTGGGACATTTCCCACTGCTTTCAAAGAGGACTGCATCATACCGCTACTGAAGAAACTCACTCTCAACCTTACACTGCTAGAACACTACAGGCCGGTGTAGTGTGTGAAAATGCATATCTTCCGTCAAAATGTAGATGACTGATTTTAACCTCTTATTATTTTCTGTCTTCTTAAAAAATTATTTTTTTACTTACCTCACTATTCTTAGCTTTGTATACCGTGCTAGGCTTTAATGGACTGGATTTAACTAAGCATTTTGTTGCCTATATTGTTATAATTGCTTCCAATGTTTCCTCGTCTGTAAGTCGCTTTGGATAAAAACGTCTGCTAAATGACTAAATATAAATTTTATGAAATGTGTAATGTCATGTGTAATGTGTAGTGTGTGGCCTTGAAATTTTAGCATGTCTACGTAATCATGAATAAATGCTTCTTGAGACACACAGTGTTGCTTCTTTGCATGCATCAAATGAATTGTTTCTGGCTATATGCATCCATGCATTAGTTTGAGAGGGGTGGAAATGGGACACTTGGGTGAAACAAAACTGCCCCAAAAGTACCCCCACTTTAAATACAGTTTTTTCTAAGTCAATTTGGTACATTTCTCAGATCCGATTTGAAATTCTCAAAACGTCTTGTTCAATCCTTACATCCTTGTGTCACGTGTGCACATCAAACAAGCATTTTCTCATTTCTTTGAACAAGTTGCAAATGCTTTGGTACATCCATGCAAATGATTATGACAAAATTCTGTGCAGATTCCTACATTATCAATTGCTTATGTCATGTTGATCAAAATGCATTATAATGGGTCTCTGTAGAATAGTATAATCCCCACAACATTTAAGCACTAGTTTTACAATATACAGTAAGTATACTTTAAATAAACATTGGCATTTTATTTTACTCAATTTAGTTTTTTGCATTGCTATATTCTTTCCACATAGGACTGCAAGACAATGTTGTGGAGTTTTCTTATTCCTTAATCAAGGTGAGTCAATTTTGACAAACGCAACACACAGAGAGCATGAGTTACCTTGCAAGGTATTTTATATTTATTGACATTCAGTCTGCATCACAAGCATGGTGCAGAGAGAAGGCCCTCTTTCCTTCTGCACCCAGAGTTTATATATTAAAACGTGACAGCCCCTCCCTTTGCCCCCTAGCCAGAATCCCGAGCTGGTTTACGAGAAGTGATGCCCGTTATTCCAAACAGAACATCTTGGCCTCTGCTCGAGGGCAAAGGCAGAGTGGTATGACGCGTACAGAGAAAAACATGATAACATACACAAGAAAACATAGATAAAAACTTCATAAACATATAGATAGACACATCAAGAAGCTAGACTAGAAAATTTCCATTACATTCCCCCCTTTTATCATATATGATAACCAAAATCTTTATACTTTGACCTGTAAGATGAGCAACGCCCTTTCTCTTACAGGTTTCATTCTTCTATCTAAACAGTTCTTAAAATCCCACTAGAATTGGTAACACCACCTGCTTGAGCCCCACTCCCCAACTTTAGCAATTCCACCACTTCAACAGGCTGTTTAGTCATATCATCCGGCTTCCTGAATGTAGAAACAACAACTGACCCTGAGCATTTTACACACACACCGCTTTTCTCTGCGGTGAGCACATCTAAAACTAACCTACCCTGCAATCCTAATTCCCTACTTCCAAACTGTTCAATTCTGTACTTTACTTTTCTTCGGCCTTGTTGGTGCCGTTTGCAACTGTCAACAGGGTTGTGCACCACTAACAACTGTCATTCACTCCAATATTGCCTTTCTCATACCTACGTTTGTCTCTCCTGGGTCTATCCATGTTCTAGCCTCTACTTCTTGTGCCTCTTCTTCTGCCTGCTCTGCGGCCTGAAAATTGGCTGCACTGATATCTGAACCTTCTGACCTGTGTCCTTTATCTCCTCAATCTCATACACTAATACTGACCTGCTTAAACCTTCATCACTTGCTTAAACCTTCATCACTTGCTTAAACCTTCATCACTTGCTTAAACCTTCATCACTTGCTTAAACCTTCATCACTTGCTTATTCCTTCATCACTTGCTTATTCCCACTCTTATTGGGAAGTTCCTCCCGTTACCTCATATTTAAAACACTTTCTTTTGCCTTTTTATTTGGCCGTCCCAGGGGACATAATGGCCCACATTTTCAAATTTTGTTGCCTTATCCAGAACATCAACTGAGGTACACGTACCTCTACACAAATACATATTTGTTCCCCAGTACAGAATTAGGGTAACACTGTCCCTCCCCATACCATTTTATTAAACTTGGAATATAGTGTTGCACAGAAACAAAATTCTATAATCTCTAATTTCTCGGGGTTCGATGTGTCCCGACTCAAACTGTTGATTCCCTTTGCGAGCCCCAGCAGTGTCGCTCCTCCTGTCGCTTGCAGGACCATTGCGAAGAGCCATTGTGGATGCCATTTTGATGGCCTACGGTTGGAGTTGCCACTCCTTGGACACCTTTTTGCTGTGGGAGGTGTGTCTTTCCCACGACTTCCTGGAAGCTGTGTAATGATTTGTCAGCTCCATTTGCTACTGCTCTTTTGACCTGCACAAACATTTTGAGAGCAAAAACACAAAAACACAAAAACACATTGCCTTGTAACATCCCCCCTTTTGACGCGTGGTCTAGGCCATGCGTCAAAATCGCAAAAGCAGAGAAAAAATGTTTTGGCAAACAGGTGAGGCCATTTTGGGCCCCCCCAAACATTGTCTGTGTATATAAATGAGCACTCCTTCCAGAGTGCACGCTCAGCTGGTTCTGCAAAATGTTTGCATCTCTGCAAGAGAAAGAGTTTTGTTAGTGATTTCTGGAGAAAATCTGTCTGTGGCTCCGATGTTGCTTGCTTTGCTGCAAGGTCAGCCCGTCGGCTTCTTGCTAAAAAATTGTTTCAGATACAAAAGTGTGTGCGTCACAGTCACACACAACAATGGCTGATGGGAGAAGAATGGCAGATAGCATATCAGCAACCTATGTGTGATTAAGAATGTTTTTACCATCATCTTTTACAAAGTTTCTGTGTTTCCACAGTGTGCCAAAATCATGAGTTACACCAAATGCATATCTACTACCTGTGTGAATGTCTACATTTTTATTCTTTGCTAATTCGCATGCGCGTGTGAGTGCAATGAGCTCTGCTGTCTGAGCAGAGAAATGGTCCCTAAAAATGATATCAATTGCTTCTTTGCTTTTGGACTTGCGATGTCTGTAATTGCAGACACGCTTTGCGGACAGCTGTCTGCCGCGGTCAGTAATTTTGTGACCCAAAAATGAACAAATCGTTTTGCCAGCTGGACTTTGGAGATATTTACTTTGTGTTCTTTTCTCTTATCTTTTTAACTGGAAACAAAGGCCTGCGCACCGGTGAAGTTGGGCATGGCACAACTATGCCTTTATTTTTTAATCTTTTTAAACTCATTAAATATGGGCCTCATGGTTTGAGGCTTCTGTTTTGAGGGGGAATTGCTGTTTGCGTGGACGAAAATTACCCTTGGGCGTTATCACAACAGGTTCACAGTTCCTAATCAACCCAACATAATATTTTCCTGTTACCCAAAGTTGTACGGGCACCTTCCCAAAATTTCTTCATTAATCTTTTTGTGTGTGAAAACACTTCAAGTCCCCTTGTTGCTGACAGACAGGCATGATTCTCAGGATGGGCGTGCAACAAATTTGAATATTGCACGTCATCCCTTTTAACCCATTCTATGGCGTGCGCATATTTGTCAGCAAAACACCCACAGCTCCCCACACCATTGTAATCAACGTCATGAGGCTCTGTGAGGCAAAACTTTCTACATCGTACTTACGTAATTCAAAACTACATCGTACAGCTGTACGAGCGCTGCACACGGGTCGTGTTGGTATCATGCTCAATCTGTCATCATACACATTATGACTCTGCACAGCAAATCAATCGGGCAGCAGTCAGACATGAGAAACCTGTGTTGAAATTTGACACTCCCCAACTCGCATTGCACCCTTTTGACATAAATTATTCTACATTAGAGCCACTAGCATTTAGGGAAAACACAGCTAGTTTAGACTCTGGCAAATTTAAACACTTCTTGTGAATCACAGTAGGCTATTTGTTGCCCCTGAATCTATCAATAATTCAAGCGGTTTGTTGCACACAAGCATTGTGCATTTTAGCAAAGTTCAGAAAGCGGTTTCATTCATCATGGAATGTGAGCTAAGCAGATCTTCATTGCATACAGTAGGAAAAAGCATTTCTTCATTGCATATGCTAAGGGAAATCATACTCACCACCCTCGGAATGATGCCTCACCTCCTCACTTCCATCTAGCTTTTCTTTGACATCCGTGCTCCTGGAGGCTCAGGACAGGCACTGCGCCAATGTCCCGTTTTTCCACAATTGAAACACTTCTCTGGATCATAATTACTAGAGGGTTTAAAACCTCCTCTCCCTCGCCATCTTCCTTTTCCTCCGTGCTCTCCTCCGATATTCATTAGAGCCATGTGGAGTTCTTTATCTTGTGTGTTTTTCTTCTGAAGCTCTTTCTTGCCTGTTTGTCTTTCGGCGTGTACAGCATGACGGATGATCTCGCTCATTCTCGCACGATCTGGCTCGATGCATGATTTTTCCACTTCTCGTCTCAGCTCTCCCCTTAGGTTTCGCAGAAAAGTGGATCTGAGATGTCCTTCGAACGGACCAATGTCTGGTCCGTCTGCATCAGGTTGAAGTCCAGAATGTTCTTTAAATACTTCCTCCACAGGCCATTTACCCTGTAGCTTTCTTAGGTCAGATGGTTTCAGTTTGACTTTCAACAGTCTCTCTAATTCTCTCATAGAGGGTGAGAATTCTTTGCAAAATGTCTTCTTTGTCTGTCGGTGCTGGTTGCGCTCTTTCCTGCTTTTGACACACCACGGGCTGTGGCATGTGTTGCACTGGTGCTGGTGGAGACACTGGTGGGGGCACTGGAGCTGCCTCGATCGGGTTCAGATGTCGGTGAGGAGGGACACAATCATCCTCCGGTTGGTGTTTGTAACAAGTCATAGATGGGGGTAAAGAAGACAGAGGGGTTAAATCATTATATTCAATCAAAACAGGGTACAATGGAGCATGCGGCGATGGGGGTGTATGACACGGCGGTGGAAGTTCTTCCAATGCCTTTTCTTTAAAAACATGGTCACGTCTATTTGCTTCCTTTTCCCATAATTCTAAACATTTACACGCTTCGTCATATTTTTCCCTTTCTTTTGTAGACATTTTAAATATGTATTTTTTCCCCCTGTGTTCTCTTATTTTCTCTAATTTTGTGGTACTAAATGTACCGTTTTCTGGAAAGTTAGCTTTTTCTTTTAAATAGGGTACACCTTGTAAACTTCCCGTTCCCCAATTTTTCCTCATTTCTCTGTATGTTGGTTTATCCATATTCACGATTCTGAGTAGTCCCCCCTCTAATCAGGCTGTTTAGAATCTAACGATTCAGAGTAGTCCCCCCTTCTTAAATCAGGCTGTTTAGAATCTAACGATTCAGAGTAGTCCCCCCTTCTTAAATCAGGCTGTTTAGAATCTAACGATTCAGAGTAGTCCCCCCTTCTTAAATCAGCCTGTGTAGAATCTAACGATTCAGAGTAGTCCCCCCTTCCTAAATCAGGCTGTTTAGCGCTAAGTAGTCCCCCCTTCTTAAATCAGGCTGTTTAGAATCTTTTTGACTCACCGTTTTTCACTTTTGTGCCTTGCACTGAGTTCTTTTGGGATCACGTCAGCTTGGGGTCCGGAGTAGAGTTCTCTCGTCCCTGTATGGGGTTAGAGCTGGATTTGCTATGTCCAGGTGATCAGTCAACTCTAGTCCGTTCTCCGTCAGCCTTGTGATCCCATACCTCGTCGCCAAATTGTTGTGGAGTTTTCTTATTCCTTAATCAAGGTGAGTCAATTTTGACAAACGCAACACACAGAGAGCATGAGTTACCTTGCAAGGTATTTTATATTTATTGACATTCAGTCTGCATCACAAGCATGGTGCAGAGAGAAGGCCCTCTTTCCTTCTGCACCCAGAGTTTATATATTAAAACGTGACAGCCCCTCCCTTTGCCCCCTAGCCAGAATCCCGAGCTGGTTTACGAGAAGTGATGCCCGTTATTCCAAACAGAACATCTTGGCCTCTGCTCGAGGGCAAAGGCAGAGTGGTATGACGCGTACAGAGAAAAACATGATAACATACACAAGAAAACATAGATAAAAACTTCATAAACATATAGATAGACACATCAAGAAGCTAGACTAGAAAATTTCCATTACAACAACTTCACTGTGTTGCAGACGGCCCCTTTTCACACCTAAACAGTCTTTTGACACTCTCTACAGGGATCTCATCCCTGAACAAGAGAGGGGGCAGATTGGAGATGACCTGCCAAAGTACGTGTTAGTTTGGGACAATGTCAGTTTCCATCGCTCCAACATCATCAGGCAATGGTTTGCGGCCCACAACAGGATGCTGGTGGAGTTCCTCTCACCCTACTCAACCACGTTGAGGAATTTTTCTCAGCATGAAGATTAAAAGTATATGATCGCCAGCCGCATACACAGATGACCCTTCTGGCTGCCATGGATGTAACGTGTGATGACATCACAGCTGATGCCAGAGGCTGGATTAGACACTCTGAAAGATGATTTTCACGCTGTATCGCAAGAGAAGATATTTGTTGTGATGTGGATGAGAATCCGTTGCCCAAAAGACAGGAACGTCAGGAGGTGTAGGAAGACTGCACTGTAATTCCACTGCACTGCATGTACAGTTTTCCCTAAGGAGATTGTCTTATGTTCAGATTTCTACATTTGTTTGTGCTATGCAGTGCTGTCTTTTCCTGTCTGCATCACAATGACACTGTCTGTCAATAAATTATTGTAAAAACAGTAAAAGCGTAAACGTGACTCAAGTGCCGTCTCTTGCAATCAAACAATCAAAACCAGAAATGCACTTACTGTTTTGCAAATGACAAGGATGATTCGAGAAATGCTCCACTCATCACTCTCAGTACACACCGCTGCACACGTCTGATCACTTCTTTGTCACCCCCGACCTCACCGCTCCAGACAACGCAGATGTCTTACCGCTGGTCACTTTCCAGCGCTACCTACGGTCCCTCCCTCCTGCTTTTCCTCTGCTGTCTTGTCTGCACTCCCCCCTCTCTGAGGAGCTCTCTCTTTTGAATACCAACAGTGCCACAGACACTCTGTGTTCCACGCTTACATCTTGCTTGGACAACATATGCCCTCTAACATCTGGACCAGCCCGTGCATCCCTGTCTGCCCCCTGGTTATCGGATGTACCACGTGAGCATCGCACCAGCCTCCGGTCAGCTGAGAGAAAATGGCACAAGTCAAAAGACCATACTGACCTCTCTCTCTCTACCAGTCTCTTCTCTCTACTTTCTCCGTTGACGTCACCTCTGCAAAAACTGATTATAACCACTCGAAGATCAGCAACTCTCCTGACTCTCGCACACTCTTAAAAACCTTCTCTGCTCTCCTCTGTCCGCCTGCTCCCACACCTTCATCAGAGTTAACGGCTGATGATTTTGCATCGTTCTTCGTAAAGAAAACTACCGCCATCAACAGCCAATTTTCTACACCACCATCACCCGCCTTTTCTCCTATGTCTGAAGATGATGTTTCCAAGGTCATTGGTTCCAACCACCCTACCACCTGCCCACTGGATCCCATCCCCACCCATCTCCTCCATGCCATCTCTCCAGCAGTTGTGCCTGGTCTGACCCGCATCATCAACTCTTTGCTCACCACTGGGACATTTCCCACTGCTTTCCAAGAGGCCTGCATCACACCGCTACTGAAGAAACTCACTCTCAACCTTACACTGCTAGAACACTACAGGCCGGTGTAGTGTGTGAAAATGCATATCTTCCGTCAAAATGTAGAAGACTGATTTTAACCTCTTATTATTTTCTGTCTTCTTAAAAAATTATTTTTTTACTTACCTCACTATTCTTAGCTTTGTATACTGTGCTAGTCTTTAATGGACTGGATATAATTAACTTATGCATTTTGTTGCCTATATTGTTATAATTGCTTCCAATGTTTCCTCGTCTGTAAGTCGCTTTGGATAAAAACGTCTGCTAAATGACTAAATGTAAATTTTATGAAATGTGTAATGTAATGTGTAATGTGTAATGTGTAGTGTGTGGCCTTGAAATTTTAGCATGTCTACGTAATCATGAATAAATGCTTCTTGAGACACACAGTGTTGCTTCTTTGCATGCATCAAATGAATTGTTTCTGGCTATATGCATCCATGCATTAGTTTGAGAGGGGTGGAAATGGGATATTTGGGTGAAACAAAACTGCCCCAAAAGTACCCCCCCCACTTTAAATACAGTTTTTTCTAAGTAAATTTGGTACATTTCTCAGATCCGATTTGAAATTCTCAAAACTTCTTGTTCAATCCTTACATCCTTGTGTCACGTGTGCACATCAAACAAGCATTTTCTCATTTCTTTGAACAAGTTGCAAATGCTTTGGTACATCCATGCAAATGATTATGACACAATTCTGTGCAGATTCCTACATTATCAATTGCTTATGTCATGTTGATCAAAATGCATTATAATGGGTCTCTGTAGAATAGTATAATCCCTACGACATTTAAGCACTAGTTTTACAATATACAGTAAGTATACTTTAAGTAAACATTGGCATTTTATTTTACTCAATTTAGTTTTTTGCATTGATATATTCTTTCCACATAGGACTGCAAGACAACTTCACTGTGTTGCAGACGGCCCCTTTTCACACCTAAACAGTCTTTTGACACTCTCTACAGGGATCTCATCCCTGAACAAGAGAGGGGGCAGATTGGAGATGACCTGCCAAAGTACGTGTTAGTTTGGGACAATGTCAGTTTCCATCGCTCCAACATCATCAGGCAATGGTTTGCGGCCCACAACAGGATGCTGGTGGAGTTCCTCTCACCCTACTCAACCACGTTGAGGAATTTTTCTTAGCATGAAGATTAAAAGTATATGATCGCCAGCCGCATACACAGATGACCCTTCTGGCTGCCATGGATGTAACGTGTGATGACATCACAGCTGATGCCTGCAGAGGCTGGATTGGACACTCTGAAAGATGATTTTAACGCTGTATCGCAAGAGAAGATATTTGTTGTGATGTGGATGAGAATCCGTTGCCCAAAAGACAGGAACGTCAGGAGGTGTAGGAAGACTGCACTGTAATTCCACTGCACTGCATGTACAGTTTTCCCTAAGGAGATTGTCTTATGTTCAGATTTCTACATTTTTTTGTGCTATGCAGTGCTGTCTTTTCCTGTCTGCATCACAATGACACTGTCTGTCAATAAATTATTGTAAAAACAGTAAAAGCGTAAACGTGACTCAAGTGCCGTCTCTTGCAATCAAACAATCAAAACCAGAAATGCACTTACTGTTTTGCAAATGACAAGGATGATTCGAGAAATGCTCCACTCATCACTCTCAGTACACTCCGCTGCACACGTCTGATCACTTCTTTGTCACCCCCGACCTCACCGCTCCAGACAACGCAGATGTCTTACCGCTGGTCACTTTCCAGCGCTACCTACGGTCCCTCCCTCCTGCTTTTCCTCTGCTGTCTTGTCTGCACTCCCCCCTCTCTGAGGAGCTCTCTCTTTTGAATACCAACAGTGCCACAGACACTCTGTGTTCCACGCTTACATCCTGCTTGGACAACATATGCCCTCTTACATCTGGACCAGCCCGTGCATCCCTGTCTGCCCCCTGGTTATCGGATGTACCACGTGAGCATCGCACCAGCCTCCGGTCAGCTGAGAGAAAATGGCACAAGTCAAAAGACCATACTGACCTCTCTCTCTCTACCAGTCTCTTCTCTCTACTTTCTCCGCTGACGTCACCTCTGCAAAAACTGATTATAACCACTCGAAGATCAGCAACTCTCCTGACTCTCGCACACTCTTAAAAACCTTCTCTGCTCTCCTCTGTCCGCCTGCTCCCACACCTTCATCAGAGTTAACGGCTGATGATTTTGCATCGTTCTTCGTAAAGAAAACTACCGCCATCAACAGCCAATTTTCTACACCACCATCACCCGCCTTTTCTCCTATGTCTGAAGATGATGTTTCCAAGGTCATTGGTTCCAACCACCCTACCATCTGCCCACTGGATCCCATCCCCACCCATCTCCTCCATGCCATCTCTCCAGCAGTTGTGCCTGGTCTGACCCGCATCATCAACTCTTTGCTCACCACTGGGACATTTCCCACTGCTTTCCAAGAGGCCTGCATCACACCGCTACTGAAGAAACTCACTCTCAACCTTACACTGCTAGAACACTACAGGCCGGTGTAGTGTGTGAAAATGCATATCTTCCGTCAAAATGTAGATGACTGATTTTAACCTCTTATTATTTTCTGTCTTCTTAAAAAATTATTTTTTTACTTACCTCACTATTCTTAGCTTTGTATACTGTGCTAGGCTTTAATGGACTGGATATAATTAACTTATGCATTTTGTTGCCTATATTGTTATAATTGCTTCCAATGTTACCTCGTCTGTAAGTCGCTTTGGATAAAAACGTCTGCTAAATGACTAAATGTAAATTTTATGAAATGTGTAATGTCATGTGTAATGTGTAATGTGTAGTGTGTGGCCTTGAAATTTTAGCATGTCTACGTAATCATGAATAAATGCTTCTTGAGACACACAGTGTTGCTTCTTTGCATGCATCAAATGAATTGTTTCTGGCTATATGCATCCATGAATTAGTTTGAGAGGGGTGGAAATGGGATACTTGGGTGAAACAAAACTGCCCCAAAATTACCCCCCCCACTTTAAATACAGTTTTTTCTAAGTCAATTTGGTACATTTCTCAGATCCGATTTGAAATTCTCAAAACTTCTTGTTCAATCCTTACATCCTTGTGTCACGTGTGCACATCAAACAAGCATTTTCTCATTTCTTTGAACAAGTTGCAAATGCTTTGGTACATCCATGCAAATGATTATGACACAATTCTGTGCAGATTCCTACATTATCAATTGCTTATGTCATGTTGATCAAAATGCATTATAATGGGTCTCTGTAGAATAGTATAATCCCCACGACATTTGAGCACTAGTTTTACAATATACAGTAAGTATACTTTAAGTAAACATTGGCATTTTATTTTACTCAATTTAGTTTTTTGCATTGCTATATTCTTTCCACTTAGGACTGCAAGACAACTTCACTGTGTTGCAGACGGCCCCTTTTCACACCTAAACAGTCTTTTGACACTCTCTACAGGGATCTCATCCCTGAACAAGAGAGGGGGCAGATTGGAGATGACCTGCCAAAGTACGTGTTAGTTTGGGACAATGTCAGTTTCCATCGCTCTAACATCATCATCAACCACGTTGAGGAATTTTTTTCAGCATGAAGATTAAAAGTATATGATCGCCAGCCGCATACACAGATGACCCTTCTGGCTGCCATGGATGTAACGTGTGATGACATCACAGCTGATGCCTGCAGAGGCTGGATTAGACACTCTGAAAGATAATTTTCACGCTGTATCGCAAAGAGAAGATATTTGTTGTGATGTGGATGAGAATCCGTTGCCCAAAAGACAGGAACGTCAGGAGGTGTAGGAAGACTGCACTGTAATTCCACTGCACTGCATGTACAGATTTCCCTAAGGAGATTGTCTTATGTTCAGATTTCTAAATTTGTTTGTGCTATGCAGTGCTGTCTTTTCCTGTCTGCATCACAATGACACTGTCTGTCAATAAATTATTGTACAAACAGTAAAAGCGTTAACGTGACTCATGTGCCGTCTCTTGCAATCAAACAATCAAAACCAGAAATGCACTTACTGTTTTGCAAATGACAAGGATGATTCGAGAAATGCTCCACTCATCACTCTCAGGTCACTCCGCTGCACACGTCTGATCACTTCTTTGTCACCCCCGACCTCACCGCTCCAGACAACGCAGATGTCTTACCGCTGGTCACTTTCCGGCGCTACCTACGGTCCCTCCCTCCTGCTTTTCCTCTGCTGTCTTGTCTGCACTCCCCCCCTCTGAGGAGCTCTCTCTTTTGAATACCAACAGTGCCACAGACACTCTGTGTTCCACGCTTACATCCTGCTTGGACAACATATGCCCTCTTACATCTGGACCAGCCCGTGCATCCCTGTCTGCCCCCTGGTTATCGGATGTACCACGTGAGCATCGCACCAGCCTCCGGTCAGCTGAGAGAAAATGGCACAAGTCAAAAGACCATACTGACCTCTCTCTCTCTACCAGTCTCTTCTCTCTACTTTCTCCGTTGACGTCACCTCTGCAAAAACTGATTATAACCACTCGAAGATCAGCAACTCTCCTGACTCTCGCACACTCTTAAAAACCTTCTCTGCTCTCCTCTGTCCGCCTGCTCCCACACCTTCATCGGAGTTAACGGCTGATGATTTTGCATCGTTCTTCGTAAAGAAAACTACCGCCATCAACAGCCAATTTTCTACACCACCATCACCCGCCTTTTCTCCTATGTCTGAAGATGATGTTTCCAAGGTCATTGGTTCCAACCACCCTACCACCTGCCCACTGGATCCCATCCCCACCCATCTCCTCCATGCCATCTCTCCAGCAGTTGTGCCTGGTCTGACCCCCACTGCTTTCAAAGAGGCCTGCATCACACCGCTACTGAAGAAACTCACTCTCAACCTTATACTGCTAGAACACTACAGGCCGGTGTAGTGTGTGAAAATGCATATCTTCCGTAAAAATGTAGATGACTGATTTTAACCTCTTATTATTTTCTGTCTTCTTAAAAAAAATATTTTTTTACTTACCTCACTATTCTTAGCTTTGTATACTGTGCTAGGCTTTAATGGACTGGATTTAATTAACTTATGCATTTTGTTGCCTATTTTGTTATAATTGATTCCAATGTTTCCTCGTCTGTAGGTCGCTTTGGATAAAAACGTCTGCTAAATGACTAAATGTAAATTTTATGAAATGTGTAATGTCGTGTGTAATGTGTAGTGTGTGGCCTTGAAATTTTAGCATGTCTACGTAATCATGAATAAATGCTTCTTGAGACACACAGTGTTGCTTCTTTGCATGCATCAAATGAATTGTTTCTGGCTATATGCATCCATGCATTAGTTTGAGAGGGGTGGAAATGGGACACTTGGGTGAAACAAAACTGCCCCAAAAGTACCCCCCCCCCACTTTAAATACAGTTTTTTCTAAGTCAATTTGGTACATTTCTCAGATCCGATTTGAAATTCTCAAAACTTCTTGTTCAATCATTACATCCTTGTGTCACGTGTGCACATCAAACAAGCATTTTCTCATTTCTTTGAACAAGTTGCAAATGCTTTGGTACATCCATGCAAATGATTATGACAAAATTCTGTGCAGATTCCTACATTATCAATTGCTTATGTCATGTTGATCAAAATGCATTATAATGGGTCTCTGTAGAATAGTATAATCCCCACGACATTTAAGCACTAGTTTTACAATATACAGTAAGTATACTTTAAGTAAACAGTGGCATTTTATTTTACTCAATTTAGTTTTTTGCATTGCTATATTCTTTCCACATAGGACTGCAAGACAACTTCACTGTGTTGCAGACGGCCCCTTTTCACACCTAAATAGTCTTTTGACACTCTCTACAGGGATCTCATCCCTGAACAAGAGAGGGGGCAGATTGGAGATGACCTGCCAAAGTACGTGTTAGTTTGGGACAATGTCAGTTTCCATCGCTCCAACATCATCAGGCAATGGTTTGCGGCCCACAACAGGATGCTGGTGGAGTTCCTCTCACCCTACTCAACCACGTTGAGGAATTTTTCTCAGCATGAAGATTAAAAGTATATGATCGCCAGCCGCATACACAGATGACCCTTCTGGCTGCCATGGATGTAACGTGTGATGACATCACAGCTGATGCCTGCAGAGGCTGGATTAGACACTCTGAAAGATGATTTTAACGCTGTATCGCAAGAGAAGATATTTGTTGTGATGTGGATGAGAATCCGTTGCCCAAAAGACAGGAACGTCAGGAGGTGTAGGAAGACTGCACTGTAATTCCACTGCACTGCATTTACAGTTTTCCCTAAGGAGATTGTCTTATGTTCAGATTTCTACATTTTTTTGTGCTATGCAGTGCTGTCTTTTCCTGTCTGCATCACAATGACACTGTCTGTCAATAAATTATTGTACAAACAGTAAAAGCGTTAACGTGACTCATGTGCCGTCTCTTGCAATCAAACAATCAAAACCAGAAATGCACTTACTGTTTTGCAAATGACAATGATGATTCGAGAAATGCTCCACTCATCACTCTCAGGTCACTCCGCTGCACACGTCTGATCACTTCTTTGTCACCCCCGACTTCACCGCTCCAGACAACGCAGATGTCTTACCGCTGGTCACTTTCCGGCGCTACCTACGGTCCCTTCCCTCCTGCTTTTCCTCTGCTGTCTTGTCTGCACTCCCCCCCTCTGAGGAGCTCTCTCTTTTGAAAACCAACAGTGCCACAGACACTCTGTGTTCCACGCTTACATCCTGCTTGGACAACATATGCCCTCTTACATCTGGACCAGCCCGTGCATCCCTGTCTGCCCCCTGGTTATCGGATGTACCACGTGAGCATCGCACCAGCCTCCGGTCAGCTGAGAGAAAATGGCACAAGTCAAAAGACCATACTGACCTCTCTCTCTCTACTTTCTCCGTTGACGTCACCTCTGCAAAAACTGATTATAACCACTCGAAGATCAGCAACTCTCCTGACTCTCGCACACTCTTAAAAACCTTCTCTGCTCTCCTCTGTCCGCCTGCTCCCACACCTTCATCGGAGTTAACGGCTGATGATTTTGCATCGTTCTTCGTAAAGAAAACTACCGCCATCAACAGCCAATTTTCTACACCACCATCACCCGCCTTTTATCCTATGTCTGAAGATGATGTTTCCAAGGTCATTGGTTCCAACCACCCTACCACCTGCCCACTGGATCCCATCCCCACCCATCTCCTCCATGCCATCTCTCCAGCAGTTGTGCCTGGTCTGACCCGCATCATAAACTCTTTGCTCACCACTGGGACATTTCCCACTGCTTTCAAAGAGGCCTGCATCACACCGCTACTGAAGAAACTCACTCTCAACCTTATACTGCTAGAACACTACAGGCCGGTGTAGTGTGTGAAAATGCATATCTTCCGTAAAAATGTAGATGACTAATTTTAACCTCTTATTATTTTCTGTCTTCTTAAAAAAATATTTTTTTACTTACCTCACTATTCTTAGCTTTGTATACTGTGCTAGGCTTTAATGGACTGGATTTAATTAACTTATGCATTTTGTTGCCTATATTGTTATAATTGATTCCAATGTTTCCTCGTCTGTAAGTCGCTTTGGATAAAAACGTCTGCTAAATGACTAAATGTAAATTTTATGAAATGTGTAATGTCGTGTGTAATGTGTAGTGTGTGGCCTTGAAATTTTAGCATGTCTACGTAATCATGAATAAATGCTTCTTGAGACACACAGTGTTGCTTCTTTGCATGCATCAAATGAATTGTTTCTGGCTATATGCATCCATGCATTAGTTTGAGAGGGGTGGAAATGGGACACTTGGGTGAAATAAAACTGCCCCAAAAGTACCCCCCCCCCCACTTTAAATACAGTTTTTTCTAAGTCAATTTGGTACATTTCTCAGATCCGATTTGAAATTCTCAAAACTTCTTGTTCAATCATTACATCCTTGTGTCACGTGTGCACATCAAACAAGGATTTTCTCATTTCTTTGAACAAGTTGCAAATGCTTTGGTACATCCATGCAAATGATTATGACAAAATTCTGTGCAGATTCCTACATTATCAATTGCTTATGTCATGTTGATCAAAATGCATTATAATGGGTCTCTGTAGAATAGTATAATCCCCACGACATTTAAGCACTAGTTTTACAATATACAGTAAGTATACTTTAAGTAAACAGTGGCATTTTATTTTACTCAATTTAGTGTTTTGCATTGCTATATTCTTTCCACATAGGACTGCAAGACAACTTCAATGTGTTGCAGACGGCCCCTTTTCACACCTAAACAGTCTTTTGACACTCTCTACAGGGATCTCATCCCTGAACAAGAGAGGGGGCAGATTGGAGATGACCTGCCAAAGTACGTGTTAGTTTGGGACAATGTCAGTTTCCATCGCTCCAACATCATCATCAACCACGTTGAGGAATTTTTCTCAGCATGAAGATTAAAAGTATATGATCGCCAGCCGCATACACAGATGACCCTTCTGGCTGCCATGGATGTAACGTGTGATGACATCACAGCTGATGCCTGCAGAGGCTGGATTAGACACTCTGAAAGATGATTTTCACGCTGTATCGCAAGAGAAGATATTTGTTGTGATGTGGATGAGAATCCGTTGCCCAAAAGACAGGAACGTCAGGAGGTGTAGGAAGACTGCACTGTAATTCCACTGCACTGCATGTACAGTTTTCCCTAAGGAGATTGTCTTATGTTGCATCACAATGGCACTGTCTGTCAATAAATTATTGTACAAACAGTAAAAGCGTTAACGTGACTCATGTGCCGTCTCTTGCAATCAAACAATCAAAACCAGAAATGCACTTACTGTTTTGCAAATGACAATGATGATTCGAGAAATGCTCCACTCATCACTCTCAGGTCACTCCGCTGCACACGTCTGATCACTTCTTTGTCACCCCCGACCTCACCGCTCCAGACAACGCAGATGTCTTACCGCTGGTCACTTTCCGGCGCTACCTACGGTCCCTCCCTCCTGCTTTTCCTCTGCTGTCTTGTCTGCACTCCCCCCCTCTGAGGAGCTCTCTCTTTTGAATACCAACAGTGCCACAGACACTCTGTGTTCCACGCTTACATCCTGCTTGGACAACATATACCCTCTTACATCTGGACCAGCCCGTGCATCCCTGTCTGCCCCCTGGTTATCGGATGTACCACGTGAGCATCGCACCAGCCTCCGGTCAGCTGAGAGAAAATGGCACAAGTCAAAAGACCATACTGACCTCTCTCTCTCTACTTTCTCCGTTGACGTCACCTCTGCAAAAACTGATTATAACCACTCGAAGATCAGCAACTCTCCTGACTCTCGCACACTCTTAAAAACCTTCTCTGCTCTCCTCTGTCCGCCTGCTCCCACACCTTCATCGGAGTTAACGGCTGATGATTTTGCATCGTTCTTCGTAAAGAAAACTACCGCCATCAACAGCCAATTTTCTACGCCACCATCACCCGCCTTTTCTCCTATGTCTGAAGATGATGTTTCCAAGGTCATTGGTTCCAACCACCCTACCACCTGCCCACTGGATCCCATCCCCACCCATCTCCTCCATGCCATCTCTCCAGCAGTTGTGCCTGGTCTGACCCGCATCATCAACTCTTTGCTCACCACTGGGACATTTCCCACTGCTTTCAAAGAGGCCTGCATCACACCGCTACTGAAGAAACTCACTCTCAACCTTACACTGCTAGAACACTACAGGCCGGTGTAGTGTGTGAAAATGCATATCTTCCGTCAAAATGTAGATGACTGATTTTAACCTCTTATTATTTTCTGTCTTCTTAAAAAATTATTTTTTTACTTACCTCACTATTCTTAGATTTGTATACTGTGCTTGGCTTTAATGGACTGGATTTAATTAACTTATGCATTTTGTTGCCTATATTGTTATAATTGCCTCCAATGTTTCCTCGTCTGTAAGTCGCTTTGGATAAAAACGTCTGCTAAATGAGTAAATGTAAATTTTATGAAATGTGTAATGTCATGTGTAATGTGTAGTGTGTGGCCTTGAAATTTTAGCATGTCTACGTAATCATGAATAAATGCTTCTTGAGACACACAGTGTTGCTTCTTTGCATGCATCAAATGAATTGTTTCTGGCTATATGCATCCATGCATTAGTTTGAGAGGGGTGGAAATGGGACACTTGGGTGAAACAAAACTGCCCCAAAAGTACCCCCCCCCCACTTTAAATACAGTTTTTTCTAAGTCAATTTGGTACATTTCTCTGATCCGATTTGAAATTCTCAAAACTTCTTGTTCAATCCTTACATCCTTGTGTCACGTGTGCACATCAAACAAGCATTTTCTCATTTCTTTGAACAAGTTGCTAATGCTTTGGTACATCCATGCAAATGATTATGACAAAATTCTGTGCAGATTCCTACATTATCAATTAATTATGTCATGTTGATCAAAATGCATTATAATGGGTCTCTGTAGAATAGTATAATCCCCACGACATTTAAGCACTAGTTTTACAATATACAGTAAGTATACTTTAAGTAAACAGTGGCATTTTATTTTACTCAATTTAGTGTTTTGCATTGCTATATTCTTTCCACATAGGACTGCAAGACAACTTCACTGTGTTGCAGACGGCCCCTTTTCACACCTAAACAGTCTTTTGACACTCTCTACAGGGATCTCATCCCTGAACAAGAGAGGGGGCAGATTGGAGATGACCTGCCAAAGTACGTGTTAGTTTGGGACAATGTCAGTTTCCATCGCTCCAACATCATCATCAACCACGTTGAGGAATTTTTCTCAGCATGAAGATTAAAAGTATATGATCGCCAGCCGCATACACAGATGACCCTTCTGGCTGCCATGGATGTAACGTGTGATGACATCACAGCTGATGCCTGCAGAGGCTGGATTAGACACTCTGAAAGATGATTTTCACGCTGTATCGCAAGAGAAGATATTTGTTGTGATGTGGATGAGAATCCGTTGCCCAAAAGACAGGAACGTCAGGAGGCGTAGGAAGACTGCACTGTAATTCCACTGCACTGCATGTACAGTTTTCCCTAAGGAGATTGTCTTATGTTGCATCACAATGGCACTGTCTGTCAATAAATTATTGTACAAACAGTAAAAGCGTTAACGTGACTCATGTGCCGTCTCTTGCAATCAAACAATCAAAACCAGAAATGCACTTACTGTTTTGCAAATGACAATGATGATTCGAGAAATGCTCCACTCATCACTCTCAGGTCACTCCGCTGCACACGTCTGATCACTTCTTTGTCACCCCCGACCTCACCGCTCCAGACAACGCAGATGTCTTACCGCTGGTCACTTTCCGGCGCTACCTACGGTCCCTCCCTCCTGCTTTTCCTCTGCTGTCTTGTCTGCACTCCCCCCCTCTGAGGAGCTCTCTCTTTTGAATACCAACAGTGCCACAGACACTCTGTGTTCCACGCTTACATCCTGCTTGGACAACATATGCCCTCTTACATCTGGACCAGCCCGTGCATCCCTGTCTGCCCCCTGGTTATCGGATGTACCACGTGAGCATCGCACCAGCCTCCGGTCAGCTGAGAGAAAATGGCACAAGTCAAAAGACCATACTGACCTCTCTCTCTCTACCAGTCTCTTCTCTCTACTTTCTCCGTTGACGTCACCTCTGCAAAAACTGATTATAACCACTCGAAGATCAGCAACTCTCCTGACTCTTGCACACTCTTAAAAACCTTCTCTGCTCTCCTCTGTCCGCCTGCTCCCACACCTTCATCGGAGTTAACGGCTGATGATTTTGCATCGTTCTTCGTAAAGAAAACTACCGCCATCAACAGCCAATTTTCTACACCACCATCACCCGCCTTTTCTCCTATGTCTGAAGATGATGTTTCCAAGGTCATTGGTTCCAACCACCCTACCACCTGCCCACTGGATCCCATCCCCACCCATCTCCTCCATGCCATCTCTCCAGCAGTTGTGCCTGGTCTGACCCGCATCATCAACTCTTTGCTCACCACTGGGACATTTCCCACTGCTTTCAAAGAGGCCTGCATCACACCGCTACTGAAGAAAGTCACTCTCAACCTTATACTGCTAGAACACTACAGGCCGGTGTAGTGTGTGAAAATGCATATCTTCCGTAAAAATGTAGATGACTAATTTTAACCTCTTATTATTTTCTGTCTTCTTAAAAAATTATTTTTTTACTTACCTCACTATTCTTAGCTTTGTATACTGTGCTAGGCTTTAATGGACTGGATTTAATTAACTTATGCATTTTGTTGCCTATATTGTTATAATTGATTCCAATGTTTCCTCGTCTGTAAGTCGCTTTGGATAAAAACGTCTGCTAAATGACTAAATGTAAATTTTATGAAATGTGTAATGTCGTGTGTAATGTGTAGTGTGTGGCCTTGAAATTTTAGCATGTCTACGTAATCATGAATAAATGCTTCTTGAGACACACAGTGTTGCTTCTTTGCATGCATCAAATGAATTGTTTCTGGCTATATGCATCCATGCATTAGTTTGAGAGGGGTGGAAATGGGACACTTGGGTGAAACAAAACTGCCCCAAAAGTACCCCCCCCCCCACTTTAAATACAGTTTTTTCTAAGTCAATTTGGTACATTTCTCAGATCCGATTTGAAATTCTCAAAACTTCTTGTTCAATCCTTACATCCTTGTGTCACGTGTGCACATCAAACAAGCATTTTCTCATTTCTTTGAACAAGTTGCAAATGCTTTGGTACATCCATGCAAATGATTATGACAAAATTCTGTGCAGATTCCTACATTATCAATTGCTTATGTCATGTTGATCAAAATGCATTATAATGGGTCTCTGTAGAATAGTATAATCCCCACGACATTTAAGCACTAGTTTTACAATATACAGTAAGTATACTTTAAGTAAACAGTGGCATTTTATTTTACTCAATTTAGTGTTTTGCATTGCTATATTCTTTCCACATAGGACTGCAAGACAACTTCACTGTGTTGCAGACGGCCCCTTTTCACACCTAAACAGTCTTTTGACACTCTCTACAGGGATCTCATCCCTGAACAAGAGAGGGGGCAGATTGGAGATGACCTGCCAAAGTACGTGTTAGTTTGGGACAATGTCAGTTTCCATCGCTCCAACATCATCATCAACCACGTTGAGGAATTTTTCTCAGCATGAAGATTAAAAGTATATGATCGCCAGCCGCATACACAGATGACCCTTCTGGCTGCCATGGATGTAACGTGTGATGACATCACAGCTGATGCCTGCAGAGGCTGGATTAGACACTCTGAAAGATGATTTTCACGCTGTATCGCAAGAGATGATATTTGTTGTGATGTGGATGAGAATCCGTTGCCCAAAAGACAGGAACGTCAGGAGGTGTAGGAAGACTGCACTGTAATTCCACTGCACTGCATGTACAGTTTTCCCTAAGGAGATTGTCTTATGTTGTATCACAATGGCACTGTCTGTCAATAAATTATTGTACAAACAGTAAAAGCGTTAACGTGACTCATGTGCCGTCTCTTGCAATCAAACAATCAAAACCAGAAATGCACTTACTGTTTTGCAAATGACAATGATGATTCGAGAAATGCTCCACTCATCACTCTCAGGTCACTCCGCTGCACACGTCTGATCACTTCTTTGTCACCCCCGACCTCACCGCTCCAGACAACGCAGATGTCTTACCGCTGGTCACTTTCCGGCGCTACCTACGGTCCCTCCCTCCTGCTTTTCCTCTGCTGTCTTGTCTGCACTCCCCCCCTCTGAGGAGCTCTCTCTTTTGAATACCAACAGTGCCACAGACACTCTGTGTTCCACGCTTACATCCTGCTTGGACAACATATGCCCTCTTACATCTGGACCAGCCCGTGCATCCCTGTCTGCCCCCTGGTTATCGGATGTACCACGTGAGCATCGCACCAGCCTCCGGTCAGCTGAGAGAAAATGGCACAAGTCAAAAGACCATACTGACCTCTCTCTCTCTACCAGTCTCTTCTCTCTACTTTCTCCGTTGACGTCACCTCTGCAAAAACTGATTATAACCACTCGAAGATCAGCAACTCTCCTGACTCTCGCACACTCTTAAAAACCTTCTCTGCTCTCCTCTGTCCGCCTGCTCCCACACCTTCATCGGAGTTAACGGCTGATGATTTTGCATCGTTCTTCGTAAAGAAAACTACCGCCATCAACAGCCAATTTTCTACGCCACCATCACCCGCCTTTTCTCCTATGTCTGAAGATGATGTTTCCAAGGTCATTGGTTCCAACCACCCTACCACCTGCCCACTGGATCCCATCCCCACCCATCTCCTCCATGCCATCTCTCCAGCAGTTGTGCCTGGTCTGACCCGCATCATCAACTCTTTGCTCACCACTGGGACATTTCCCACTGCTTTCAAAGAGGCCTGCATCACACCGCTACTGAAGAAACTCACTCTCAACCTTATACTGCTAGAACACTACAGGCCGGTGTAGTGTGTGAAAATGCATATCTTCCGTAAAAATGTAGATGACTGATTTTAACCTCTTATTATTTTCTGTCTTCTTAAAAAATTATTTTTTTACTTACCTCACTATTCTTAGCTTTGTATACTGTGCTAGGCTTTAATGGACTGGATTTAATTAACTTATGCATTTTGTTGCCTATATTGTTATAATTGATTCCAATGTTTCCTCGTCTGTAAGTCGCTTTGGATAAAAACGTCTGCTAAATGACTAAATGTAAATTTTATGAAATGTGTAATGTCGTGTGTAATGTGTAGTGTGTGGCCTTGAAATTTTAGCATGTCTACGTAATCATGAATAAATGCTTCTTGAGACACACAGTGTTGCTTCTTTGCATGCATCAAATGAATTGTTTCTGGCTATATGCATCCATGCATTAGTTTGAGAGGGGTGGAAATGGGACACTTGGGTGAAACAAAACTGCCCCAAAAGTACCCCCCCCCCACTTTAAATACAGTTTTTCCTAAGTCAATTTGGTACATTTCTCAGATCCGATTTGAAATTCTCAAAACTTCTTGTTCAATCATTACATCCTTGTGTCACGTGTGCACATCAAACAAGCATTTTCTCATTTCTTTGAACAAGTTGCAAATGCTTTGGTACATCCATGCAAATGATTATGACAAAATTCTGTGCAGATTCCTACATTATCAATTGCTTATGTCATGTTGATCAAAATGCATTATAATGGGTCTCTGTAGAATAGTATAATCCCCACGACATTTAAGCACTAGTTTTACAATATACAGTAAGTATACTTTAAGTAAACAGTGGCATTTTATTTTACTCAATTTAGTGTTTTGCATTGCTATATTCTTTCCACATAGGACTGCAAGACAACTTCAATGTGTTGCAGACGGCCCCTTTTCACACCTAAACAGTCTTTTGACACTCTCTACAGGGATCTCATCCCTGAACAAGAGAGGGGGCAGATTGGAGATGACCTGCCAAAGTACGTGTTAGTTTGGGACAATGTCAGTTTCCATCGCTCCAACATCATCATCAACCACGTTGAGGAATTTTTCTCAGCATGAAGATTAAAAGTATATGATCGCCAGCCGCATACACAGATGACCCTTCTGGCTGCCATGGATGTAACGTGTGATGACATCACAGCTGATGCCTGCAGAGGCTGGATTAGACACTCTGAAAGATGATTTTCACGCTGTATCGCAAGAGAAGATATTTGTTGTGATGTGGATGAGAATCCGTTGCCCAAAAGACAGGAACGTCAGGAGGCGTAGGAAGACTGCACTGTAATTCCACTGCACTGCATGTACAGTTTTCCCTAAGGAGATTGTCTTATGTTGCATCACAATGGCACTGTCTGTCAATAAATTATTGTACAAACAGTAAAAGCGTTAACGTGACTCATGTGCCGTCTCTTGCAATCAAACAATCAAAACCAGAAATGCACTTACTGTTTTGCAAATGACAATGATGATTCGAGAAATGCTCCACTCATCACTCTCAGGTCACTCCGCTGCACACGTCTGATCACTTCTTTGTCACCACCGACCTCACCGCTCCAGACAACGCAGATGTCTTACCGCTGGTCACTTTCCGCCGCTACCTACGGTCCCTCCCTCCTGCTTTTCCTCTGCTGTCTTGTCTGCACTCCCCCCCTCTGAGGAGCTCTCTCTTTTGAATACCAACAGTGCCACAGACACTCTGTGTTCAACGCTTACATCCTGCTTGGACAACATATGCCCTCTTACATCTGGACCAGCCCGTGCATCCCTGTCTGCCCCCTGGTTATCGGATGTACCACGTGAGCATCGCACCAGCCTCCGGTCAGCTGAGAGAAAATGGCACAAGTCAAAAGACCATACTGACCTCTCTCTCTCTACTTTCTCCGTTGACGTCACCTCTGCAAAAACTGATTATAACCACTCGAAGATCAGCAACTCTCCTGACTCTCGCACACTCTTAAAAACCTTCTCTGCTCTCCTCTGTCCGCCTGCTCCCACACCTTCATCGGAGTTAACGGCTGATGATTTTGCATCGTTCTTCGTAAAGAAAACTACCGCCATCAACAGCCAATTTTCTACGCCACCATCACCCGCCTTTTCTCCTATGTCTGAAGATGATGTTTCCAAGGTCATTGGTTCCAACCACCCTACCACCTGCCCACTGGATCCCATCCCCACCCATCTCCTCCATGCCATCTCTCCAGCAGTTGTGCCTGGTCTGACCCGCATCATCAACTCTTTGCTCACCACTGGGACATTTCCCACTGCTTTCAAAGAGGCCTGCATCACACCGCTACTGAAGAAACTCACTCTCAACCTTACACTGCTAGAACACTACAGGCCGGTGTAGTGTGTGAAAATGCATATCTTCCGTCAAAATGTAGATGACTGATTTTAACCTCTTATTATTTTCTGTCTTCTTAAAAAAATATTTTTTTACTTACCTCACTATTCTTAGCTTTGTATACTGTGCTAGGCTTTAATGGACTGGATTTAATTAACTTATGCATTTTGTTGCCTATATTGTTATAATTGCTTCCAATGTTTCCTCGTCTGTAAGTCGCTTTGGATAAAAACGTCTGCTAAATGAGTAAATGTAAATTTTATGAAATGTGTAATGTCATGTGTAATGTGTAGTGTGTGGCCTTGAAATTTTAGCATGTCTACGTAATCATGAATAAATGCTTCTTGAGACACACAGTGTTGCTTCTTTGCATGCATCAAATGAATTGTTTCTGGCTATATGCATCCATGCATTAGTTTGAGAGGGGTGGAAATGGGACACTTGGGTGAAACAAAACTGCCCCAAAAGTACCCCCCCCCCCACTTTAAATACAGTTTTTTCTAAGTCAATTTGGTACATTTCTCTGATCCGATTTGAAATTCTCAAAACTTCTTGTTCAATCCTAACATCCTTGTGTCACGTGTGCACATCAAACAAGCATTTTCTCATTTCTTTGAACAAGTTGCAAATGCTTTGGTACATCCATGCAAATGATTATGACAAAATTCTGTGCAGATTCCTACATTATCAATTGCTTATGTCATGTTGATCAAAATGCATTATAATGGGTCTCTGTAGAATAGTATAATCCCCACGACATTTAAGCACTAGTTTTACAATATACAGTAAGTATACTTTAAGTAAACAGTGGCATTTTATTTTACTCAATTTAGTGTTTTGCATTGCTATATTCTTTCCACATAGGACTGCAAGACAACTTCACTGTGTTGCAGACGGCCCCTTTTCACACCTAAACAGTCTTTTGACACTCTCTACAGGGATCTCATCCCTGAACAAGAGAGGGGGCAGATTGGAGATGACCTGCCAAAGTACGTGTTAGTTTGGGACAATGTCAGTTTCCATCGCTCCAACATCATCATCAACCACGTTGAGGAATTTTTCTCAGCATGAAGATTAAAAGTATATGATCGCCAGCCGCATACACAGATGACCCTTCTGGCTGCCATGGATGTAACGTGTGATGACATCACAGCTGATGCCTGCAGAGGCTGGATTAGACACTCTGAAAGATGATTTTCACGCTGTATCGCAAGAGAAGATATTTGTTGTGATGTGGATGAGAATCCGTTGCCCAAAAGACAGGAACGTCAGGAGGTGTAGGAAGACTGCACTGTAATTCCACTGCACTGCATGTACAGTTTTCCCTAAGGAGATTGTCTTATGTTGCATCACAATGGCACTGTCTGTCAATAAATTATTGTACAAACAGTAAAAGCGTTAACGTGACTCATGTGCCGTCTCTTGCAATCAAACAATCAAAACCAGAAATGCACTTACTGTTTTGCAAATGACAATGATGATTCGAGAAATGCTCCACTCATCACTCTCAGGTCACTCCGCTGCACACGTCTGATCACTTCTTTGTCACCCCCGACCTCACCGCTCCAGACAACGCAGATGTCTTACCGCTGGTCACTTTCCGGCGCTACCTACGGTCCCTCCCTCCTGCTTTTCCTCTGCTGTCTTGTCTGCACTCCCCCCCTCTGAGGAGCTCTCTCTTTTGAATACCAACAGTGCCACAGACACTCTGTGTTCCACGCTTACATCCTGCTTGGACAACATATGCCCTCTTACATCTGGACCAGCCCGTGCATCCCTGTCTGCCCCCTGGTTATCGGATGTACCACGTGAGCATCGCACTAGCCTCCGGTCAGCTGAGAGAAAATGGCACAAGTCAAAAGACCATACTGACCTCTCTCTCTCTCTACCAGTCTCTTCTCTCTACTTTCTCCGTTGACGTCACCTCTGCAAAAACTGATTATAACCACTCGAAGATCAGCAACTCTCCTGACTCTCGCACACTCTTAAAAACCTTCTCTGCTCTCCTCTGTCCGCCTGCTCCCACACCTTCATCGGAGTTAACGGCTGATGATTTTGCATCGTTCTTCGTAAAGAAAACTACCGCCATCAACAGCCAATTTTCTACACCACCATCACCCGCCTTTTCTCCTATGTCTGAAGATGATGTTTCCAAGGTCATTGGTTCCAACCACCCTACCACCTGCCCACTGGATCCCATCCCCACCCATCTCCTCCATGCCATCTCTCCAGCAGTTGTGCCTGGTCTGACCCGCATCATCAACTCTTTGCTCACCACTGGGACATTTCCCACTGCTTTCAAAGAGGCCTGCATCACACCGCTACTGAAGAAACTCACTCTCAACCTTATACTGCTAGAACACTACAGGCCGGTGTAGTGTGTGAAAATGCATATCTTCCGTAAAAATGTAGATGACTGATTTTAACCTCTTATTATTTTCTGTCTTCTTAAAAAATTATTTTTTTACTTACCTCACTATTCTTAGCTTTGTATACTGTGCTAGGCTTTAATGGACTGGATTTAATTAAGTTATGCATTTTGTTGCCTATTTTGTTATAATTGATTCCAATGTTTCCTCGTCTGTAGGTCGCTTTGGATAAAAACGTCTGCTAAATGACTAAATGTAAATTTTATGAAATGTGTAATGTCGTGTGTAATGTGTAGTGTGTGGCCTTGAAATTTTAGCATGTCTACGTAAACATGAATAAATGCTTCTTGAGACACACAGTGTTGCTTCTTTGCATGCATCAAATGAATTGTTTCTGGCTATATGCATCCATGCATTAGTTTGAGAGGGGTGGAAATGGGACACTTGGGTGAAACAAAACTGCCCCAAAAGTACCCCCCCCCCACTTTAAATACAGTTTTTTCTAAGTCAATTTGGTACATTTCTCAGATCCGATTTGAAATTCTCAAAACTTCTTGTTCAATCATTACATCCTTGTGTCACGTGTGCACATCAAACAAGCATTTTCTCATTTCTTTGAATAAGTTGCAAATGCTTTGGTACATCCATGCAAATGATTATGACAAAATTCTGTGCAGATTCCTACATTATCAATTGCTTATGTCATGTTGATCAAAATGCATTATAATGGGTCTCTGTAGAATAGTATAATCCCCACGACATTTAAGCACTAGTTTTACAATATACAGTAAGTATACTTTAAGTAAACAGTGGCATTTTATTTTACTCAATTTAGTGTTTTGCATTGCTATATTCTTTCCACATAGGACTGCAAGACAACTTCAATGTGTTGCAGACGGCCCCTTTTCACACCTAAACAGTCTTTTGACACTCTCTACAGGGATCTCATCCCTGAACAAGAGAGGGGGCAGATTGGAGATGACCTGCCAAAGTACGTGTTAGTTTGGGACAATGTCAGTTTCCATCGCTCCAACATCATCATCAACCACGTTGAGGAATTTTTCTCAGCATGAAGATTAAAAGTATATGATCGCCAGCCGCATACACAGATGACCCTTCTGGCTGCCATGGATGTAACGTGTGATGACATCACAGCTGATGCCTGCAGAGGCTGGATTAGACACTCTGAAAGATGATTTTCACGCTGTATCGCAAGAGAAGATATTTGTTGTGATGTGGATGAGAATCCGTTGCCCAAAAGACAGGAACGTCAGGAGGTGTAGGAAGACTGCACTGTAATTCCACTGCACTGCATGTACAGTTTTCCCTAAGGAGATTGTCTTATGTTGCATCACAATGGCACTGTCTGTCAATAAATTATTGTACAAACAGTAAAAGCGTTAACGTGACTCATGTGCCGTCTCTTGCAATCAAACAATCAAAACCAGAAATGCACTTACTGTTTTGCAAATGACAATGATGATTCGAGAAATGCTCCACTCATCACTCTCAGGTCACTCCGCTGCACACGTCTGATCACTTCTTTGTCACCCCCGACCTCACCGCTCCAGACAACGCAGATGTCTTACCGCTGGTCACTTTCCGGCGCTACCTACGGTCCCTCCCTCCTGCTTTTCCTCTGCTGTCTTGTCTGCACTCCCCCCCTCTGAGGAGCTCTCTCTTTTGAATACCAACAGTGCCACAGACACTCTGTGTTCCACGCTTACATCCTGCTTGGACAACATATGCCCTCTTACATCTGGACCAGCCCGTGCATCCCTGTCTGCCCCCTGGTTATCGGATGTACCACGTGAGCATCGCACCAGCCTCCGGTCAGCTGAGAGAAAATGGCACAAGTCAAAAGACCATACTGACCTCTCTCTCTCTACTTTCTCCGTTGACGTCACCTCTGCAAAAACTGATTATAACCACTCGAAAATCAGCAACTCTCCTGACTCTCGCACACTCTTAAAAACCTTCTCTGCTCTCCTCTGTCCGCCTGCTCCCACACCTTCATCGGAGTTAACGGCTGATGATTTTGCATCGTTCTTCGTAAAGAAAACTACCGCCATCAACAGCCAATTTTCTACGCCACCATCACCCGCCTTTTCTCCTATGTCTGAAGATGATGTTTCCAAGGTCATTGGTTCCAACCACCCTACCACCTGCCCACTGGATCCCATCCCCACCCATCTCCTCCATGCCATCTCTCCAGCAGTTGTGCCTGGTCTGACCCGCATCATCAACTCTTTGCTCACCACTGGGACATTTCCCACTGCTTTCAAAGAGGCCTGCATCACACCGCTACTGAAGAAACTCACTCTCAACCTTACACTGCTAGAACACTACAGGCCGGTGTAGTGTGTAAAAATGCATATCTTCCGTCAAAATGTAGATGACTGATTTTAACCTCTTATTATTTTCTGTCTCCTTAAAAAATTTTTTTTTTACTTACCTCACTATTCTTAGCTTTGTATACTGTGCTAGGCTTTAATGGACTGGATTTAATTAACTTATGCATTTTGTTGCCTATATTGTTATAATTGCTTCCAATGTTTCCTCGTCTGTAAGTCGCTTTGGATAAAAACGTCTGCTAAATGAGTAAATGTAAATTTTATGAAATGTGTAATGTCATGTGTAATGTGTAGTGTGTGGCCTTGAAATTTTAGCATGTCTACGTAATCATGAATAAATGCTTCTTGAGACACACAGTGTTGCTTCTTTGCATGCATCAAATGAATTGTTTCTGGCTATATGCATCCATGCATTAGTTTGAGAGGGGTGGAAATGGGACACTTGGGTGAAACAAAACTGCCCCAAAAGTACCCCCCCCCCCCCACTTTAAATACAGTTTTTTCTAAGTCAATTTGGTACATTTCTCTGATCCGATTTGAAATTCTCAAAACTTCTTGTTCAATCCTTACATCCTTGTGTCACGTGTGCACATCAAACAAGCATTTTCTCATTTCTTTGAACAAGTTGCAAATGCTTTGGTACATCCATGCAAATGATTATGACAAAATTCTGTGCAGATTCCTACATTATCAATTGCTTATGTCATGTTGATCAAAATGCATTATAATGGGTCTCTGTAGAATAGTATAATCCCCACGACATTTAAGCACTAGTTTTACAATATACAGTAAGTATACTTTAAGTAAACAGTGGCATTTTATTTTACTCAATTTAGTGTTTTGCATTGCTATATTCTTTCCACATAGGACTGCAAGACAACTTCACTGTGTTGCAGACGGCCCCTTTTCACACCTAAACAGTCTTTTGACACTCTCTACAGGGATCTCATCCCTGAACAAGAGAGGGGGCAGATTGGAGATGACCTGCCAAAGTACGTGTTAGTTTGGGACAATGTCAGTTTCCATCGCTCCAACATCATCATCAACCACGTTGAGGAATTTTTCTCAGCATGAAGATTAAAAGTATATGATCGCCAGCCGCATACACAGATGACCCTTCTGGCTGCCATGGATGTAACGTGTGATGACATCACAGCTGATGCGTGCAGAGGCTGGATTCACGAGTTCACCTGCGCAGATAACAGCGATGTTGATAGGGATAATAAAGCAAGAGCTTGGTTATGAAGGTTATGCGTATTTGGCGTGCTGTCCGGGAAGCGGGCTCCGAGCTCGCCAGATCTATCCGAACCCGAAACACTACACCTTGGTCAGGGTGAGTGCGCCGAGCTCGGAACCGGTTTGAGCCCAGAGCACACCCCCCGGGGCTCTTGCAAAAGAAAAGTGAGTTTGGGAGAGGAGCCGGGGTGGAGGAGGGATGCTTAATCTTAGGAGATCGAGCAGGTAAGATGGATTCTCTATTTATGAGCGAGCTCGCTATGGCTAATTGTGTATGTGCAGTGATTGCTGATTGTGGACCAGCCGGCTGATTATATGCTACGGCTCCTCCCGAACTTTGTTAATTAAACATCATTTCACGAGTTCACCTGCGCAGATAACAGCGATGTTGATAGGGATAATAAAGCAAGAGCTTGGTTATGAAGGTTATGCGTATTTGGCGTGCTGTCCGGGAAGCGGGCTCCGAGCTCGCCAGATCTATCCGAACCCGAAACACTACACCTTGGTCAGGGTGAGTGCGCCGAGCTCGGAACCGGTTTGAGCCCAGAGCACACCCCCCATAAAGCAAGAAGTTGGACAGCCGCCGGAGTACGCATACCCCCCCAAAACGCGGTGCTGGACAGTATGGAGGCGTGGACTGCGTTCGGGTAAGGACAAGAGGATGGTGACTCCTTAGAAGGTGTGGTTTGAGATGAGGCAAGACTGGGGCAGGGGTTCCTCCAAGGATGTTTGAGACTGATATGGAGAGAGGATGCCTGCTGTCTTCGTGGGTGTCCCTGGATGAGGACTGATGCTGGGAGGGGGCTACTGAAGGAGGGATCCAGCTGAAGTAGAGCACCTGATGGAGGTTCCTGCTGGGGAGAGAGCTGCTGTTGTTCTTGATCCTTAGAAAGTTGTAGATGGCAGAACACGAGATGGAAGCACTGGCCTCTGCGGAGGCGATCGCTGCGGCGACGCAGGCTTCGACGTCTTAGATGGAAGCACTGGCCTCTGCGGAGGCGATCGCTGCGGCGACGCTGGCTTCGACATCTTAGACGGAAGCACTGGCCTCTGTGGAGGAGATCGCTGCGGCGACGCTGGCTTCGATGATTTGGATGGAAGCACTGGCCTCTTGCGGAGGCGATCGCTGCGGCGACGCTGGCTTCGATGACTTGGATGGAAGCACTGGCCTCTGCGGAGGCGATCGCTGCGGCGACGCTGGCTTCGATGACTTGGATGGAAGCACTGGCCTCTGCGGAGGCGATCGCTGCGGCGACGCTGGCTTCGATGACTTGGATGGAAGCACTGGCCTCTGCGGAGGCGATCGCTGCGGCGACGCAGGCTTCGACGTCTTAGATGGAAGCACTGGCCTCTGCGGAGGCGATCGCTGCGGCGACGCTGGCTTCGACATCTTAGACGGAAGCACTGGCCTCTGCGGAGGAGATCGCTGCGGCGACGCTGGCTTCGATGACTTGGATGGAAGCACTGGCCTCTGCGGAGGCGATCTGGGAGGCGTAACTGGGCGTGAGGGAAGAGAGGGGGTGACTAGGGGACAGTCGATAGTAGAATGCGCTACTGAGCGACATACCGCGCAGGAAATATTGCGAACGCCTAAGAAAACCCTGTTATGCAGCTCAGTGTCCAGTGCGCCCCAGTAGGGGCACTGGTTCCACTGAGCCACACGAATGGCACATTTGGCGGAAAAAAGTTTGTGGTAAGTGTAAAAATGCGCGCCCCCGTAGGAGAGAGCGAGCTCTGCCACGATGGCGAGGTAATCGCCCAGCTCGCGTCTCCTATGAGGGAACGCAGTGCAGATCACGTCAGTGTAACGGGAAAAAGCAACGGTAAATTCGGGGAAAGACAGTGTGCGGGTGTGGTTGGGTGACTGATTTTTAAATGTGAGTGATAGATCACCGTAAGTGATCTGCCGCTCGGTTGACGGGGGTGATAATGGTGAGAGGAGAAAATAAAGGTCTGTGTCCGCACCTGTCAAGATCTGTGCTCTTATGTTCCCCGAAACAGGAGGCGGTTCCAGGGCTGGTGCGTTGATTGGCGCTGGCATAGCTGTCGCCGAGGCCAATGAGAAGCTCGATCGAGCCTGTGGAAGAGAGAGAAGGGGGGGAATGGCGGCCGCCTGAGCGGCTAGCGGAGTCATGCTCGCGCTAGCAGCGGCTACCAGGGTGGCTGGGAAATGGCTAGGAACCGGCGCCTGCATCGCTAGCTGAGGCAGCCTCGCGCTAGCGGCGGCTACCGAGGGGGTTGGGAAATGGCTAGGACCCGGCGCCTGCATCGCTAGCTGAGGCAGCCTCGCGCTAGCGGCGGCTACCGAGGGGGTTGGGAAATGGCTAGGACCCGGCGCCTGCATCGCTAGCTGAGGCAGCCTCGCGCTAGCGGCGGCTACCGAGGGGGTTGGGAAATGGCTAGGACCCGGCGCCTGCATCGCTAGCTGAGGCAGCCTCGCGCTAGCGGCGGCTACCGAGGGGGTTGGGAAATGGCTAGGACCCGGCGCCTGCATCGCTAGCTGAGGCAGCCTCGCGCTAGCGGCGGCTACCGAGGGGGTTGGGAAATGGCTAGGACCCGGCGCCTGCATCGCTAGCTGAGGCAGCCTCGCGCTAGCGGCGGCTACCGAGGGGGTTGGGAAATGGCTAGGACCCGGCGCCTGCATCGCTAGCTGAGGCAGCCTCGCGCTAGCGGCGGCTACCGAGGGGGTTGGGAAATGGCTAGGACCCGGCGCCTGCATCGCTAGCTGAGGCAGCCTCGCGCTAGAGGTCGACGCAGGCGCCGTGGGCCAAGAGCCAGGGGCAGGAAATGGGTGGTAAAGCACCGGAGCTCCAGGTGCTGGTGAGCCAATGCTTTGAGGGCGGCCCGCTACTGCTGGCGGGGTGTTTGCAGGTGGCCGAAGCTGGCCAACGGCGAGAGGGACCGGTGGGTCCGTGGCGATACCTGCGCTCGCGGAAGCCCTGCTGTTCCGGCTTCCCCGCGGGCGGCCGCGACTAGCTGCGGAGGTGGATTGCCCGGGTCGGGAATACGGAGAACCGCGAGCCGTGCCCGGCTTGGTGGCGGAGCCCCCCGTAGCGCCCTTCGGTGAGGCGGTGTCCGCCAGGGAAGAGGCGTAGAGGCCGTAAAGCTCCGCCTTGGTCATCCGCCTGTGGAAGTGGACGTCCGCGTTGGACAGAGCTAGTCGTACGCCCTGGACGGTCCATTTCTATATGGCGGGGATCGCGTTGTGAGCGGAAGTGTAGGAAGAAGCCGGGGAAGCAGGTGGACGTCTCTTAGAGCCAGGAGACGATGTGCCACCTCTGGGCTTAGCCTTCCGAGGTGTAGAACGGCGGAGCGGGCGGCCTCGTGATGAATCCGGAGAATCGCTCGCTATATCCGATCCTGAGCTGGATTGATGAGCGCTCGGCAGCGCTAACAGGTTGTCGTCGATGACGTGGGTCTCAGACATCGCGTTGATGCTTAATCTTAGGAGATCGAGCAGGTAAGATGGATTCTCTATTTATGAGCGAGCTCGCTATGGCTAATTGTGTATGTGCAGTGATTGCTGATTGTGGACCAGCCGGCTGATTATATGCTACGGCTCCTCCCGAACTTTGTTAATTAAACATCATTTAGGCACTCTGAAAGATGATTTTTACGCTGTATCGCAAGAGAAGATATTTGTTGTGATGTGGATGAGAATCCGTTGCCCAAAAGACAGGAACGTCAGGAGGTGTAGGAAGACTGCATTGTAATTCCACTGCACTGCATGTACAGTTTTCCCTAAGGAGATTGTCTTATGTTGCATCACAATGGCACTGTCTGTCAATAAATTATTGTACAAACAGTAAAAGCGTTAACATGACTCATGTGCCGTCTCTTGCAATCAAACAATCAAAACCAGAAATGCACTTACTGTTTTGCAAATGACAATGATGATTCGAGAAATGCTCCACTCATCACTCTCAGGTCACTCCGCTGCACACGTCTGATCACTTCTTTGTCACCCCCGACCTCACCGCTCCAGACAACGCAGATGTCTTACCGCTGGTCACTTTCCGGCGCTACCTACGGTCCCTCCCTCCTGCTTTTCCTCTGCTGTCTTGTCTGCACTCCCCCCCTCTGAGGAGCTCTCTCTTTTGAATACCAACAGTGCCACAGACACTCTGTGTTCCACGCTTACATCCTGCTCGGACAACATATGCCCTCTTACATCTGGACCAGCCCGTGCATCCCTGTCTGCCCCCTGGTTATCGGATGTACCACGTGAGCATCGCACTAGCCTCCGGTCAGCTGAGAGAAAATGGCACAAGTCAAAAGACCATACTGACCTCTCTCTCTCTCTACCAGTCTCTTCTCTCTACTTTCTCCGTTGACGTCACCTCTGCAAAAACTGATTATAACCACTCGAAGATCAGCAACTCTTCTGACTCTCGCACACTCTTAAAAACCTTCTCTGCTCTCCTCTGTCCGCCTGCTCCCACACCTTCATCGGAGTTAACGGCTGATGATTTTGCATCGTTCTTCGTAAAGAAAACTACCGCCATCAACAGCCAATTTTCTACACCACCATCACCCGCCTTTTCTCCTATGTCTGAAGATGATGTTTCCAAGGTCATTGGTTCCAACCACCCTACCACCTGCCCACTGGATCCCATCCCCACCCATCTCCTCCATGCCATCTCTCCAGCAGTTGTGCCTGGTCTGACCCGCATCATCAACTCTTTGCTCACCACTGGGACATTTCCCACTGCTTTCAAAGAGGCCTGCATCACACCGCTACTGAAGAAACTCACTCTCAACCTTATACTGCTAGAACACTACAGGCCGGTGTAGTGTGTGAAAATGCATATCTTCCGTAAAAATGTAGATGACTGATTTTAACCTCTTATTATTTTCTGTCTTCTTAAAAAATTATTTTTTTACTTACCTCACTATTCTTAGCTTTGTATACTGTGCTAGGCTTTAATGGACTGGATTTAATTAACTTATGCATTTTGTTGCCTATATTGTTATAATTGATTCCAATGTTTCCTCGTCTGTAAGTCGCTTTGGATAAAAACGTCTGCTAAATGAGTAAATGTAAATTTTATGAAATGTGTAATGTCATGTGTAATGTGTAGTGTGTGGCCTTGAAATTTAAGCATGTCTACGTAATCATGAATAAATGCTTCTTGAGACACACAGTGTTGCTTCTTTGCATGCATCAAATGAATTGTTTCTGGCTATATGCATCCATGCATTAGTTTGAGAGGGGTGGAAATGGGACACTTGGGTGAAACAAAACTGCCCCAAAAGTACCCCCCCCCCACTTTAAATACAGTTTTTTCTAAGTCAATTTGGTACATTTCTCTGATCCGATTTGAAATTCTCAAAACTTCTTGTTCAATCATTACATCCTTGTGTCACGTGTGCACATCAAACAAGCATTTTCTCATTTCTTTGAACAAGTTGCAAATGCTTTGGTACATCCATGCAAATGATTATGACAAAATTCTGTGCAGATTCCTACATTATCAATTGCTTATGTCATGTTGATCAAAATGCATTATAATGGGTCTCTGTAGAATAGTATAATCCCCACGACATTTAAGCACTAGTTTTACAATATACAGTAAGTATACTTTAAGTAAACAGTGGCATTTTATTTTACTCAATTTAGTGTTTTGCATTGCTATATTCTTTCCACATAGGACTGCAAGACAACTTCAATGTGTTGCAGACGGCCCCTTTTCACACCTAAACAGTCTTTTGACACTCTCTACAGGGATCTCATCCCTGAACAAGAGAGGGGGCAGATTGGAGATGACCTGCCAAAGTATGTGTTAGTTTGGGACAATGTCAGTTTCCATCGCTCCAACATCATCAGGCAATGGTTTGCGGCCCACAACAGGATGCTGGTGGAGTTCCTCTCACCCTACTCAACCAGGTTGAGGAATTTTTCTCAGCATGAAGATTAAAAGTATATGATCGCCAGCCGCATACACAGATGACCCTTCTGGCTGCCATGGATGTAACGTGTGATGACATCACAGCTGATGCCTGCAGAGGCTGGATTAGACACTCTGAAAGATGATTTTCACGCTGTATCGCAAAGAGAAGATATTTGTTGTGATGTGGATGAGAATCCGTTGCCCAAAAGACAGGAACGTCAGGAGGTGTAGGAAGACTGCACTGTAATTCCACTGCACTGCATGTACAGTTTTCCCTAAGGAGATTGTCTTATGTTCAGATTTCTAAATTTGTTTGTGCTATGCAGTGCTGTCTTTTCCTGTCTGCATCACAATGACACTGTCTGTCAATAAATTATTGTACAAACAGTAAAAGCGTTAACGTGACTCATGTGCCGTCTCTTGCAATCAAACAATCAAAACCAGAAATGCACTTACTGTTTTGCAAATGACAAGGATGATTCGAGAAATGCTCCACTCATCACTCTCAGGTCACTCCGCTGCACACGTCTGATCACTTCTTTGTCACCCCCGACCTCACCGCTCCAGACAACGCAGATGTCTTACCGCTGGTCACTTTCCGGCGCTACCTACGGTCCCTCCCTCCTGCTTTTCCTCTGCTGTCTTGTCTGCACTCCCCCCCTCTGAGGAGCTCTCTCTTTTGAATACCAACAGTGCCACAGACACTCTGTGTTCCACGCTTACATCCTGCTTGGACAACATATGCCCTCTTACATCTGGACCAGCCCGTGCATCCCTGTCTGCCCCCTGGTTATCGGATGTACCACGTGAGCATCGCACCAGCCTCCGATCAGCTGAGAGAAAATGGCACAAGTCAAAAGACCATACTGACCTCTCTCTCTCTACCAGTCTCTTCTCTCTACTTTCTCCGTTGACGTCACCTCTGCAAAAACTGATTATAACCACTCGAAGATCAGCAACTCTCCTGACTCTCGCACACTCTTAAAAACCTTCTCTGCTCTCCTCTGTCCGCCTGCTCCCACACCTTCATCGGAGTTAACGGCTGATGATTTTGCATCGTTCTTCGTAAAGAAAACTACCGCCATCAACAGCCAATTTTCTACACCACCATCACCCGCCTTTTCTCCTATGTCTGAAGATGATGTTTCCAAGGTCATTGGTTCCAACCACCCTACCACCTGCCCACTGGATCCCATCCCCACCCATCTCCTCCATGCCATCTCTCCAGCAGTTGTGCCTGGTCTGACCCGCATCATCAACTCTTTGCTCACCACTGGGACATTTCCCACTGCTTTCAAAGAGGCCTGCATCACACCGCTACTGAAGAAACTCACTCTCAACCTTACACTGCTAGAACACTACAGGCCGGTGTAGTGTGTGAAAATGCATATCTTCCGTAAAAATGTAGATGACTGATTTTAACCTCTTATTATTTTCTGTCTTCTTAAAAAATTATTTTTTTACTTACCTCACTATTCTTAGCTTTGTATACTGTGCTAGGCTTTAATGGACTGGATTTAATTAACTTATGCATTTTGTTGCCTATATTGTTATAATTGCTTCCAATGTTACCTCGTCTGTAAGTCGCTTTGGATAAAAACGTCTGCTAAATGACTAAATGTAAATTTTATGAAATGTGTAATGTCGTGTGTAATGTGTAGTGTGTGGCCTTGAAATTTTAGCATGTCTACGTAATCATGAATAAATGCTTCTTGAGACACACAGTGTTGCTTCTTTGCATGCATCAAATGAATTGTTTCTGGCTATATGCATCCGTGCATTAGTTTGAGAGGGGTGGAAATGGGACACTTGGGTGAAACAAAACTGCCCCAAAAGTACCCCCCCCCCACTTTAAATACAGTTTTTTCTAAGTCAATTTGGTACATTTCTCAGATCCGATTTGAAATTCTCAAAACTTCTTGTTCAATCATTACATCCTTGTGTCACGTGTGCACATCAAACAAGCATTTTCTCATTTCTTTGAACAAGTTGCAAATGCTTTGGTACATCCATGCAAATGATTATGACAAAATTCTGTGCAGATTCCTACATTATCAATTGCTTATGTCATGTTGATCAAAATGCATTATAATGGGTCTCTGTAGAATAGTATAATCCCCACGACATTTAAGCACTAGTTTTACAATATACAGTAAGTATACTTTAAGTAAACAGTGAAATTTTAATTTACTCAATTTAGTGTTTTGCATTGCTATATTCTTTCCACATAGGACTGCAAGACAACTTCAATGTGTTGCAGACGGCCCCTTTTCACACCTAAACAGTCTTTTGACACTCTCTACAGGGATCTCATCCCTGAACAAGAGAGGGGGCAGATTGGAGATGACCTGCCAAAGTACGTGTTAGTTTGGAACAATGTCAGTTTCCATCGCTCCAACATCATCATCAACCACGTTGAGGAATTTTTCTCAGCATGAAGATTAAAAGTATATGATCGCCAGCCGCATACACAGATGACCCTTCTGGCTGCCATGGATGTAACGTGTGATGACATCACAGCTGATGCCTGCAGAGGCTGGATTAGACACTCTGAAAGATGATTTTCACGCTGTATCGCAAGAGAAGATATTTGTTGTGATGTGGATGAGAATCCGTTGCCCAAAAGACAGGAACGTCAGGAGGTGTTGGAAGACTGCACTGTAATTCCACTGCACTGCATGTACAGTTTTCCTTAAGGAGATTGTCTTATGTTGCATCACAATGGCACTGTCTGTCAATAAATTATTGTACAAAAAGTAAAAGCGTTAACGTGACTCATGTGCCGTCTCTTGCAATCAAACAATCAAAACCAGAAATGCACTTACTGTTTTGCAAATGACAATGATGATTCGAGAAATGCTCCACTCATCACTCTCAGGTCACTCCGCTGCACACGTCTGATCACTTCTTTGTCACCCCCGACCTCACCGCTCCAGACAACGCAGATGTCTTACCGCTGGTCACTTTCCGGCGCTACCTACGGTCCCTCCCTCCTGCTTTTCCTCTGCTGTCTTGTCTGCACTCCCCCCCTCTGAGGAGCTCTCTCTTTTGAATACCAACAGTGCCACAGACACTCTGTGTTCCACGCTTACATCCTGCTTGGACAACATATGCCCTCTTACATCTGGACCAGCCCGTGCATCCCTGTCTGCCCCCTGGTTATCGGATGTACCACGTGAGCATCGCACCAGCCTCCGGTCAGCTGAGAAAAAATGGCACAAGTCAAAAGACCATACTGACCTCTCTCTCTCTACTTTCTCCGTTGACGTCACCTCTGCAAAAACTGATTATAACCACTCGAAGATCAGCAACTCTCCTGACTCTCGCACACTCTTAAAAACCTTCTCTGCTCTCCTCTGTCCGCCTGCTCCCACACCGTCATCGGAGTTAACGGCTGATGATTTTGCATCGTTCTTCGTAAAGAAAACTACCGCCATCAACAGCCAATTTTCTACGCCACCATCACCCGCCTTTTCTCCTATGTCTGAAGATGATGTTTCCAAGGTCATTGGTTCCAACCACCCTATCACCTGCCCACTGGATCCCATCCCCACCCATCTCCTCCATGCCATCTCTCCAGCAGTTGTGCCTGGTCTGACCCGCATCATCAACTCTTTGCTCACCACTGGGACATTTCCCACTGCTTTCAAAGAGGCCTGCATCACACCGCTACTGAAGAAACTCACTCTCAACCTTACACTGCTAGAACACTACAGGCCGGTGTAGTGTGTGAAAATGCATATCTTCCGTCAAAATGTAGATGACTGATTTTAACCTCTTATTATTTTCTGTCTTCTTAAAAAATTATTTTTTTACTTACCTCACTATTCTTAGCTTTGTATACTGTGCTAGGCTTTAATGGACTGGATTTAATTAACTTATGCATTTTGTTGCCTATATTGTTATAATTGCTTCCAATGTTTCCTCGTCTGTAAGTCGCTTTGGATAAAAACGTCTGCTAAATGAGTAAATGTAAATTTTATGAAATGTGTAATGTCATGTGTAATGTGTAGTGTGTGGCCTTGAAATTTTAGCATGTCTACGTAATCATGAATAAATGCTTCTTGAGACACACAGTGTTGCTTCTTTGCATGCATCAAATGAATTGTTTCTGGCTATATGCATCCATGCATTAGTTTGAGAGGGGTGGAAATGGGACACTTGGGTGAAACAAAACTGCCCCAAAAGTACCCCCCCCCACTTTAAATACAGTTTTTTCTAAGTCAATTTGGTACATTTCTCTGATCCGATTTGAAATTCTCAAAACTTCTTGTTCAACCCTTACATCCTTGTGTCACGTGTGCACATCAAACAAGCATTTTCTCATTTCTTTGAACAAGTTGCAAATGCTTTGGTACATCCATGCAAATGATTATGACAAAATTCTGTGCAGATTCCTACATTATCAATTGCTTATGTCATGTTGATCAAAATGCATTATAATGGGTCTCTGTAGAATAGTATAATCCCCACGACATTTAAGCACTAGTTTTACAATATACAGAAAGTATACTTTAAGTAAACAGTGGCATTTTATTTTACTCAATTTAGTGTTTTGCATTGCTATATTCTTTCCACATAGGACTGCAAGACAACTTCACTGTGTTGCAGACGGCCCCTTTTCACACCTAAACAGTCTTTTGACACTCTCTACAGGGATCTCATCCCTGAACAAGAGAGGGGGCAGATTGGAGATGACCTGCCAAAGTACGTGTTAGTTTGGGACAATGTCAGTTTCCATCGCTCCAACATCATCATCAACCACGTTGAGGAATTTTTCTCAGCATGAAGATTAAAAGTATATGATCGCCAGCCGCATACACAGATGACCCTTCTGGCTGCCATGGATGTAACGTGTGATGACATCACAGCTGATGCCTGCAGAGGCTGGATTAGACACTCTGAAAGATGATTTTCACGCTGTATCGCAAGAGAAGATATTTGTTGTGATGTGGATGAGAATCCGTTGCCCAAAAGACAGGAACGTCAGGAGGTGTAGGAAGACTGCACTGTAATTCCACTGCACTGCATGTACAGTTTTCCCTAAGGAGATTGTCTTATGTTGCATCACAATGGCACTGTCTGTCAATAAATTATTGTACAAACAGTAAAAGCGTTAACGTGACTCATGTGCCGTCTCTTGCAATCAAACAATCAAAACCAGAAATGCACTTACTGTTTTGCAAATGACAATGATGATTCGAGAAATGCTCCACTCATCACTCTCAGGTCACTCCGCTGCACACGTCTGATCACTTCTTTGTCACCCCCGACCTCACCGCTCCCGACAACGCAGATGTCTTACCGCTGGTCACTTTCCGGCGCTACCTACGGTCCCTCCCTCCTGCTTTTCCTCTGCTGTCTTGTCTGCACTCCCCCCCTCTGAGGAGCTCTCTCTTTTAAATACCAACAGTGCCACAGACACTCTGTGTTCCACGCTTACATCCTGCTTGGACAACATATGCCCTCTTAGATCTGGACCAGCCCGTGCATCCCTGTCTGCCCCCTGGTTATCGGATGTACCACGTGAGCATCGCACCAGCCTCCGGTCAGCTGAGAGAAAATGGCACAAGTCAAAAGACCATACTGACCTCTCTCTCTCTACTTTCTCCGTTGACGTCACCTCTGCAAAAACTGATTATAACCACTCGAAGATCAGCAACTCTCCTGACTCTCGCACACTCTTAAAAACCTTCTCTGCTCTCCTCTGTCCGCCTGCTCCCACACCTTCATCGGAGTTAACGGCTGATGATTTTGCATCGTTCTTCGTAAAGAAAACTACCGCCATCAACAGCCAATTTTCTACGCCACCATCACCCGCCTTTTCTCCTATGTCTGAAGATGATGTTTCCAAGGTCATTGGTTCCAACCACCCTACCACCTGCCCACTGGATCCCATCCCCACCCATCTCCTCCATGCCATCTCTCCAGCAGTTGTGCCTGGTCTGACCCGCATCATCAACTCTTTGCTCACCACTGGGACATTTCCCACTGCTTTCAAAGAGGCCTGCATCACACCGCTACTGAAGAAACTCACTCTCAACCTTACACTGCTAGAACACTACAGGCCGGTGTAGTGTGTGAAAATGCATATCTTCCGTCAAAATGTAGATGACTGATTTTAACCTCTTATTATTTTCTGTCTTCTTAAAAAATTATTTTTTTACTTACCTCACTATTCTTAGCTTTGTATACTGTGCTAGGCTTTAATGGACTGGATTTAATTAACTTATGCATTTTGTTGCCTATATTGTTATAATTGCTTCCAATGTTTCCTCGTCTGTAAGTCGCTTTGGATAAAAACGTCTGCTAAATGAGTAAATGTAAATTTTTTGAAATGTGTAATGTCATGTGTAATGTGTAGTGTGTGGCCTTGAAATTTTAGCATGTCTACGTAATCATGAATAAATGCTTCTTGAGACACACAGTGTTGCTTCTTTGCATGCATCAAATGAATTGTTTCTGGCTATATGCATCCATGCATTAGTTTGAGAGGGGTGGAAATGGGACACTTGGGTGAAACAAAACTGCCCCAAAAGTACCCCCCCCCCACTTTAAATACAGTTTTTTCTAAGTCAATTTGGTACATTTCTCTGATCCGATTTGAAATTCTCAAAACTTCTTGTTCAACCCTTACATCCTTGTGTCACGTGTGCACATCAAACAAGCATTTTCTCATTTCTTTGAACAAGTTGCAAATGCTTTGGTACATCCATCCAAATGATTATGACAAAATTCTGTGCAGATTCCTACATTATCAATTGCTTATGTCATGTTGATCAAAATGCATTACAATGGGTCTCTGTAGAATAGTATAATCCCCACGACATTTAAGCACTAGTTTTACAATATACAGTAAGTATACTTTAAGTAAACAGTGGCATTTTATTTTACTCAATTTAGTGTTTTGCATTGCTATATTCTTTCCACATAGGACTGCAAGACAACTTCACTGTGTTGCAGACGGCCCCTTTTCACACCTAAACAGTCTTTTGACACTCTCTACAGGGATCTCATCCCTGAACAAGAGAGGGGGCAGATTGGAGATGACCTGCCAAAGTACGTGTTAGTTTGGGACAATGTCAGTTTCCATCGCTCCAACATCATCAGGCAATGGTTTGCGGCCCACAACAGGATAATGGTGGATTTCCTCTCACCCTACTCAACCACGTTGAGGAATTTTTCTCAGCATGAAGATTAAAAGTATATGATCGCCAGCCGCATACACAGATGACCCTTCTGGCTGCCATGGATGTAACGTGTGATGACATCACAGCTGATGCCTGCAGAGGCTGGATTAGACACTCTGAAAGATGATTTTCACGCTGTATCGCAAGAGAAGATATTTGTTGTGATGTGGATGAGAATCCGTTGCCCAAAAGACAGGAACGTCAGGAGGTGTAGGAAGACTGCACTGTAATTCCACTGCACTGCATGTACAGTTTTCCCTAAGGAGATTGTCTTATGTTGCATCACAATGGCACTGTCTGTCAATAAATTATTGTACAAACAGTAAAAGCGTTAACGTGACTCATGTGCCGTCTCTTGCAATCAAACAATCAAAACCAGAAATGCACTTACTGTTTTGCAAATGACAATGATGATTCGAGAAATGCTCCACTCATCACTCTCAGGTCACTCCGCTGCACACGTCTGATCACTTCTTTGTCACCCCCGACCTCACCGCTCCAGACAACGCAGATGTCTTACCGCTGGTCACTTTCCGGCGCTACCTACGGTCCCTCCCTCCTGCTTTTCCTCTGCTGTCTTGTCTGCACTCCCCCCCTCTGAGGAGCTCTCTCTTTTGAATACCAACAGTGCCACAGACACTCTGTGTTCCACGCTTACATCCTGCTTGGACAACATATGCCCTCTTACATCTGGACCAGCCCGTGCATCCCTGTCTGCCCCCTGGTTATCGGATGTACCACGTGAGCATCGCACCAGCCTCCGGTCAGCTGAGAAAAAATGGCACAAGTCAAAAGACCATACTGACCTCTCTCTCTCTACTTTCTCCGTTGACGTCACCTCTGCAAAAACTGATTATAACCACTCGAAGATCAGCAACTCTCCTGACTCTCGCACACTCTTAAAAACCTTCTCTGCTCTCCTCTGTCCGCCTGCTCCCACACCTTCATCGGAGTTAACGGCTGATGATTTTGCATCGTTCTTCGTAAAGAAAACTACCGCCATCAACAGCCAATTTTCTACGCCACCATCACCCGCCTTTTCTCCTATGTCTGAAGATGATGTTTCCAAGGTCATTGGTTCCAACCACCCTACCACCTGCCCACTGGATCCCATCCCCACCCATCTCCTCCATGCCATCTCTCCAGCAGTTGTGCCTGGTCTGACCCGCATCATCAACTCTTTGCTCACCACTGGGACATTTCCCACTGCTTTCAAAGAGGCCTCCATCACACCGCTACTGAAGAAACTCACTCTCAACCTTACACTGCTAGAACACTACAGGCCGGTGTAGTGTGTGAAAATGCATATCTTCCGTCAAAATGTAGATGACTGATTTTAACCTCTTATTATTTTCTGTCTTCTTAAAAAATTATTTTTTTACTTACCTCACTATTCTTAGCTTTGTATACTGTGCTAGGCTTTAATGGACTGGATTTAATTAACTTATGCATTTTGTTGCCTATATTGTTATAATTGCTTCCAATGTTTCCTCGTCTGTAAGTCGCTTTGGATAAAAACGTCTGCTAAATGAGTAAATGTAAATTTTATGAAATGTGTAATGTCATGTGTAATGTGTAGTGTGTGGCCTTGAAATTTTAGCATGTCTACGTAATCATGAATAAATGCTTCTTGAGACACACAGTGTTGCTTCTTTGCATGCATCAAATGAATTGTTTCTGGCTATATGCATCCATGCATTAGTTTGAGAGGGGTGGAAATGGGACACTTGGGTGAAACAAAACTGCCCCAAAAGCCCCCCCCCCCCACTTTAAATACAGTTTTTTCTAAGTCAATTTGGTACATTTCTCTGATCCGATTTGAAATTCTCAAAACTTCTTGTTCAACCCTTACATCCTTGTGTCACGTGTGCACATCAAACAAGCATTTTCTCATTTCTTTGAACAAGTTGCAAATGCTTTGGTACATCCATGCAAATGATTATGACAAAATTCTGTGCAGATTCCTACATTATCAATTGCTTATGTCATGTTGATCAAAATGCATTATAATGGGTCTCTGTAGAATAGTATAATCCCCACGACATTTAAGCACTAGTTTTACAATATACAGTAAGTATACTTTAAGTAAACAGTGGCATTTTATTTTACTCAATTTAGTGTTTTGCATTGCTATATTCTTTCCACATAGGACTGCGAGACAACTTCACTGTGTTGCAGACGGCCCCTTTTCACACCTAAACAGTCTTTTGACACTCTCTACAGGGATCTCATCCCTGAACAAGAGAGGGGGCAGATTGGAGATGACCTGCCAAAGTACGTGTTAGTTTGGGACAATGTCAGTTTCCATCGCTCCAACATCATCATCAACCACGTTGAGGAATTTTTCTCAGCATGAAGATTAAAAGTATATGATCGCCAGCCGCATACACAGATGACCCTTCTGGCTGCCATGGATGTAACGTGTGATTACATCACAGCTGATGCCTGCAGAGGCTGGATTAGACACTCTGAAAGATGATTTTCACGCTGTATAACAAGAGAAGATATTTGTTGTGATGTGGATGAGAATCCGTTGCCCAAAAGACAGGAACGTCAGGAGGTGTAGGAAGACTGCACTGTAATTCCACTGCACTGCATGTACAGTTTTCCCTAAGGAGATTGTCTTATGTTGCATCACAATGGCACTGTCTGTCAATAAATTATTGTACAAACAGTAAAAGCGTTAACGTGACTCATGTGCCGTCTCTTGCAATCAAACAATCAAAACCAGAAATGCACTTACTGTTTTGCAAATGACAATGATGATTCGAGAAATGCTCCACTCATCACTCTCAGGTCACTCCGCTGCACACGTCTGATCACTTCTTTGTCACCCCCGACCTCACCGCTCCCGACAACGCAGATGTCTTACCGCTGGTCACTTTCCGGCGCTACCTACGGTCCCTCCCTCCTGCTTTTCCTCTGCTGTCTTGTCTGCACTCCCCCCCTCTGAGGAGCTCTCTCTTTTGAATTCCAACAGTGCCACAGACACTCTGTGTTCCACGCTTACATCCTGCTTGGACAACATATGCCCTCTTACATCTGGACCAGCCCGTGCATCCCTGTCTGCCCCCTGGTTATCGGATGTACCACGTGAGCATCGCACCAGCCTCCGGTCAGCTGAGAGAAAATGGCACAAGTCAAAAGACCATACTGACCTCTCTCTCTCTACTTTCTCCGTTGACGTCACCTCTGCAAAAACTGATTATAACCACTCGAAGATCAGCAACTCTCCTGACTCTCGCACACTCTTAAAAACCTTCTCTGCTCTCCTCTGTCCGCCTGCTCCCACACCTTCATCGGAGTTAACGGCTGATGATTTTGCATCGTTCTTCGTAAAGAAAACTACCGCCATCAACAGCCAATTTTCTACGCCACCATCACCCGCCTTTTCTCCTATGTCTGAAGATGATGTTTCCAAGGTCATTGGTTCCAACCACCCTACCACCTGCCCACTGGATCCCATCCCCACCCATCTCCTCCATGCCATCTCTCCAGCAGTTGTGCCTGGTCTGACCCGCATCATCAACTCTTTGCTCACCACTGGGAAATTTCCCACTGCTTTCAAAGAGGCCTGCATCACACCGCTACTGAAGAAACTCACTCTCAACCTTACACTGCTAGAACACTACAGGCCGGTGTAGTGTGTGAAAATGCATATCTTCCGTCAAAATGTAGATGACTGATTTTAACCTCTTATTATTTTCTGTCTTCTTAAAAAATTATTTTTTTACTTACCTCACTATTCTTAGCTTTGTATACTGTGCTAGGCTTTAATGGACTGGATTTAATTAACTTATGCATTTTGTTGCCTATATTGTTATAATTGCTTCCAATGTTTCCTCGTCTGTAAGTCGCTTTGGATAAAAACGTCTGCTAAATGAGTAAATGTAAATTTTATGAAATGTGTAATGTCATGTGTAATGTGTAGTGTGTGGCCTTGAAATTTTAGCATGTCTACGTAATCATGAATAAATGCTTCTTGAGACACACAGTGTTGCTTCTTTGCATGCATCAAATGAATTGTTTCTGGCTATATGCATCCATGCATTAGTTTGAGAGGGGTGGAAATGGGACACTTGGGTGAAACAAAACTGCCCCAAAAGTACCCCCCCCCCACTTTAAATACAGTTTTTTCTAAGTCAATTTGGTACATTTCTCTGATCCGATTTGAAATTCTCAAAACTTCTTGTTCAACCCTTACATCCTTGTGTCACGTGTGCACATCAAACAAGCATTTTCTCATTTCTTTGAACAAGTTGCAAATGCTTTGGTACATCCATGCAAATGATTATGACAAAATTCTGTGCAGATTCCTACATTATCAATTGCTTATGTCATGTTGATCAAAATGCATTATAATGGGTCTCTGTAGAATAGTATAATCCCCACGACATTTAAGCACTAGTTTTACAATATACAGTAAGTATACTTTAAGTAAACAGTGGCATTTTATTTTACTCAATTTAGTGTTTTGCATTGCTATATTCTTTCCACATCGGACTGCAAGACAACTTCACTGTGTTGCAGACGGCCCCTTTTCACACCTAAACAGTCTTTTGACACTCTCTACAGGGATCTCATCCCTGAACAAGAGAGGGGGCAGATTGGAGATGACCTGCCAAAGTACGTGTTAGTTTGGGACAATGTCAGTTTCCATCGCTCCAACATCATCATCAACCACGTTGAGGAATTTTTCTCAGCATGAAGATTAAAAGTATATGATCGCCAGCCGCATACACAGATGACCCTTCTGGCTGCCATGGATGTAACGTGTGATGACATCACAGCTGATGCCTGCAGAGGCTGGATTAGACACTCTGAAAGATGATTTTCACGCTGTATCGCAAGAGAAGATATTTGTTGTGATGTGGATGAGAATCCGTTGCCCAAAAGACAGGAACGTCAGGAGGTGTAGGAAGACTGCACTGTAATTCCACTGCACTGCATGTACAGTTTTCCCTAAGGAGATTGTCTTATGTTGTATCACAATGGCACTGTCTGTCAATAAATTATTGTACAAACAGTAAAAGCGTTAACGTGACTCATGTGCCGTCTCTTGCAATCAAACAATCAAAACCAGAAATGCACTTACTGTTTTGCAAATGACAATGATGATTCGAGAAATGCTCCACTCATCACTCTCAGGTCACTCCGCTGCACACGTCTGATCACTTCTTTGTCACCCCCGACCTCACCGCTCCAGACAACGCAGATGTCTTACCGCTGGTCACTTTCCGGCGCTACCTACGGTCCCTCCCTCCTGCTTTTCCTCTGCTGTCTTGTCTGCACTCCCCCCCTCTGAGGAGCTCTCTCTTTTGAATACCAACAGTGCCACAGACACTCTGTGTTCCACGCTTACATCCTGCTTGGACAACATATGCCCTCCTACATCTGGACCAGCCCGTGCATCCCTGTCTGCCCCCTGGTTATCGGATGTACCACGTGAGCATCGCACCAGCCTCCGGTCAGCTGAGAGAAAATGGCACAAGTCAAAAGACCATACTGACCTCTCTCTCTCTACCAGTCTCTTCTCTCTACTTTCTCCGTTGACGTCACCTCTGCAAAAACTGATTATAACCACTCGAAGATCAGCAACTCTCCTGACTCTCGCACACTCTTAAAAACCTTCTCTGCTCTCCTCTGTCCGCCTGCTCCCACACCTTCATCGGAGTTAACGGCTGATGATTTTGCATCGTTCTTCGTAAAGAAAACTACCGCCATCAACAGCCAATTTTCTACACCACCATCACCCGCCTTTTCTCCTATGTCTGAAGATGATGTTTCCAAGGTCATTGGTTCCAACCACCCTACCACCTGCCCACTGGATCCCATCCCCACCCATCTTCTCCATGCCATCTCTCCAGCAGTTGTGCCTGGTCTGACCCGCATCATCAACTCTTTGCTCACCACTGGGACATTTCCCACTGCTTTCAAAGAGGCCTGCATCACACCGCTACTGAAGAAACTCACTCTCAACCTTATACTGCTAGAACACTACAGGCCGGTGTAGTGTGTGAAAATGCATATCTTCCGTCAAAATGTAGATGACTGATTTTAACCTCTTATTATTTTCTGTCTTCTTAAAAAATTATTTTTTTACTTACCTCACTATTCTTAGCTTTGTATACTGTGCTAGGCTTTAATGGACTGGATTTAATTAAGTTATGCATTTTGTTGCCTATATTGTTATAATTGCTTCCAATGTTTCCTCGTCTGTAGGTCGCTTTGGATAAAAACGTCTGCTAAATGACTAAATGTAAATTTTATGAAATGTGTAATGTCGTGTGTAATGTGTAGTGTGTGGCCTTGAAATTTTAGCATGTCTACGTAATCATGAATAAATGCTTCTTGAGACACACAGTGTTGCTTCTTTGCATGCATCAAATGAATTGTTTCTGGCTATATGCATCCATGCATTAGTTTGAGAGGGGTGGAAATGGGACACTTGGGTGAAACAAAACTGCCCCAAAAGTACCCCCCCCACTTTAAATACAGTTTTTTCTAAGTCAATTTGGTACATTTCTCTGATCCGATTTGAAATTCTCAAAACTTCTTGTTCAACCCTTACATCCTTGTGTCACGTGTGCACATCAAACAAGCATTTTCTCATTTCTTTGAACAAGTTGCAAATGCTTTGGTACATCCATGCAAATGATTATGACAAAATTCTGTGCAGATTCCTACATTATCAATTGCTTATGTCATGTTGATCAAAATGCATTATAATGGGTCTCTGTAGAATAGTATAATCCCCACGACATTTAAGCACTAGTTTTACAATATACAGTAAGTATACTTTAAGTAAACAGTGGCATTTTATTTTACTCAATTTAGTGTTTTGCATTGCTATATTCTTTCCACATAGGACTGCAAGACAACTTCACTGTGTTGCAGACGGCCCCTTTTCACACCTAAACAGTCTTTTGACACTCTCTACAGGGATCTCATCCCTGAACAAGAGAGGGGGCAGATTGGAGATGACCTGCCAAAGTACGTGTTAGTTTGGGACAATGTCAGTTTCCATCGCTCCAACATCATCATCAACCACGTTGAGGAATTTTTCTCAGCATGAAGATTAAAAGTATATGATCGCCAGCCGCATACACAGATGACCCTTCTGGCTGCCATGGATGTAACGTGTGATGACATCACAGCTGATGCCTGCAGAGGCTGGATTAGACACTCTGAAAGATGATTTTCACGCTGTATCGCAAGAGAAGATATTTGTTGTGATGTGGATGAGAATCCGTTGCCCAAAAGACAGGAACGTCAGGAGGTGTAGGAAGACTGCACTGTAATTCCACTGCACTGCATGTACAGTTTTCCCTAAGGAGATTGTCTTATGTTGCATCACAATGGCACTGTCTGTCAATAAATTATTGTACAAACAGTAAAAGCGTTAACGTGACTCATGTGCCGTCTCTTGCAATCAAACAATCAAAACCAGAAATGCACTTACTGTTTTGCAAATGACAATGATGATTCGAGAAATGCTCCACTCATCACTCTCAGGTCACTCCGCTGCACACGTCTGATCACTTCTTTGTCACCCCCGACCTCACCGCTCCAGACAACGCAGATGTCTTACCGCTGGTCACTTTCCGGCGCTACCTACGGTCCCTCCCTCCTGCTTTTCCTCTGCTGTCTTGTCTGCACTCCCCCCTCTGAGGAGCTCTCTCTTTTGAATACCAACAGTGCCACAGACACTCTGTGTTCCACGCTTACATCCTGCTTGGACAACATATGCCCTCTTACATCTGGACCAGCCCGTGCATCCCTGTCTGCCCCCTGGTTATCGGATGTACCACGTGAGCATCGCACCAGCCTCCGGTCAGCTGAGAGAAAATGGCACAAGTCAAAAGACCATACTGACCTCTCTCTCTCTACTTTCTCCGTTGACATCACCTCTGCAAAAACTGATTATAACCACTCGAAGATCAGCAACTCTCCTGACTCTCGCACACTCTTAAAAACCTTCTCTGCTCTCCTCTGTCCGCCTGCTCCCACACCTTCATCGGAGTTAACGGCTGATGATTTTGCATCGTTCTTCGTAAAGAAAACTACCGCCATCAACAGCCAATTTTCTACGCCACCATCACCCGCCTTTTCTCCTATGTCTGAAGATGATGTTTCCAAGGTCATTGGTTCCAACCACCCTACCACCTGCCCACTGGATCCCATCCCCACCCATCTCCTCCATGCCATCTCTCCAGCAGTTGTGCCTGGTCTGACCCGCATCATCAACTCTTTGCTCACCACTGGGACATTTCCCACTGCTTTCAAAGAGGCCTGCATCACACCGCTACTGAAGAAACTCACTCTCAACCTTACACTGCTAGAACACTACAGGCCGGTGTAGTGTGTGAAAATGCATATCTTCCGTCAAAATGTAGATGACTGATTTTAACCTCTTATTATTTTCTGTCTTCTTAAAAAAATATTTTTTTACTTACCTCACTATTCTTAGCTTTGTATACTGTGCTAGGCTTTAATGGACTGGATTTAATTAACTTATGCATTTTGTTGCCTATATTGTTATAATTGCTTCCAATGTTTCCTCGTCTGTAAGTCGCTTTGGATAAAAACGTCTGCTAAATGAGTAAATGTAAATTGTATGAAATGTGTAATGTCATGTGTAATGTGTAGTGTGTGGCCTTGAAATTTTAGCATGTCTACGTAATCATGAATAAATGCTTCTTGAGACACACAGTGTTGCTTCTTTGCATGCATCAAATGAATTGTTTCTGGCTATATGCATCCATGCATTAGTTTGAGAGGGGTGGAAATGGGACACTTGGGTGAAACAAAACTGCCCCAAAAGTACCCCCCCCCCCCACTTTAAATACAGTTTTTTCTAAGTCAATTTGGTACATTTCTCTGATCCGATTTGAAATTCTCAAAACTTCTTGTTCAACCCTTACATCCTTGTGTCACGTGTGCACATCAAACAAGCATTTTCTCATTTCTTTGAACAAGTTGCAAATGCTTTGGTACATCCATGCAAATGATTATGACAAAATTCTGTGCAGATTCCTACATTATCAATTGCTTATGTCATGTTGATCAAAATGCATTATAATGGGTCTCTGTAGAATAGTATAATCCCCACGACATTTAAGCACTAGTTTTACAATATACAGTAAGTATACTTTAAGTAAACAGTGGCATTTTATTTTACTCAATTTAGTGTTTTGCATTGCTATATTCTTTCCACATAGGACTGCAAGACAACTTCACTGTGTTGCAGACGGCCCCTTTTCACACCTAAACAGTCTTTTGACACTCTCTACAGGGATCTCATCCCTGAACAAGAGAGGGGGCAGATTGGAGATGACCTGCCAAAGTACGTGTTAGTTTGGGACAATGTCAGTTTCCATCGCTCCAACATCATCAGGCAATGGTTTGCGGCCCACAACAGGATAATGGTGGATTTCCTCTCACCCTACTCAACCACGTTGAGGAATTTTTCTCAGCATGAAGATTAAAAGTATATGATCGTCAGCCGCATACACAGATGACCCTTCTGGCTGCCATGGATGTAACGTGTGATGACATCACAGCTGATGCCTGCAGAGGCTGGATTAGACACTCTGAAAGATGATTTTCACGCTGTATCGCAAGAGAAGATATTTGTTGTGATGTGGATGAGAATCCGTTGCCCAAAAGACAGGAACGTCAGGAGGTGTAGGAAGACTGCACTGTAATTCCACTGCACTGCATGTACAGTTTTCCCTAAGGAGATTGTCTTATGTTCAGATTTCTAAATTTGTTTGTGCTATGCAGTGCTGTCTTTTCCTGTCTGCATCACAATGACACTGTCTGTCAATAAATTATTGTACAAACAGTAAAAGCATTAACGTGACTCATGTGCCGTCTCTTGCAATCAAACAATCAAAACCAGAAATGCACTTACTGTTTTGCAAATGACAAGGATGATTCGAGAAATGCTCCACTCATCACTCTCAGGTCACTCCGCTGCACACGTCTGATCACTTCTTTGTCACCCCCGACCTCACCGCTCCAGACAACGCAGATGTCTTACCGCTGGTCACTTTCCGGCGCTACCTACGGTCCCTCCCTCCTGCTTTTCCTCTGCTGTCTTGTCTGCACTCCCCCCCTCTGAGGAGCTCTCTCTTTTGAATACCAACAGTGCCACAGACACTCTGTGTTCCACGCTTACATCCTGCTTGGACAACATATGCCCTCTTACATCTGGACCAGCCCGTGCATCCCTGTCTGCCCCCTGGTTATCGGATGTACCACGTGAGCATGGCACCAGCCTCCGGTCAGCTGAGAGAAAATGGCACAAGTCAAAAGACCATACTGACCTCTCTCTCTCTACCAGTCTCTTCTCTCTACTTTCTCCGTTGACGTCACCTCTGCAAAAACTGATTATAACCACTCGAAGATCAGCAACTCTCCTGACTCTCGCACACTCTTAAAAACCTTCTCTGCTCTCCTCTGTCCGCCTGCTCCCACACCTTCATCGGAGTTAACGGCTGATGATTTTGCATCGTTCTTCGTAAAGAAAACTACCGCCATCAACAGCCAATTTTCTACACCACCATCACCCGCCTTTTCTCCTATGTCTGAAGATGATGTTTCCAAGGTCATTGGTTCCAACCACCCTACCACCTGTCCACTGGATCCCATCCCCACCCATCTCCTCCATGCCATCTCTCCAGCAGTTGTGCCTGGTCTGACCCGCATCATCAACTCTTTGCTCACCACTGGGACATTTCCCACTGCTTTCAAAGAGGCCTGCATCACACCGCTACTGAAGAAACTCACTCTCAACCTTATACTGCTAGAACACTACAGGCCGGTGTAGTGTGTGAAAATGCATATCTTCCGTAAAAATGTAGATGACTGATTTTAACCTCTTATTATTTTCTGTCTTCTTAAAAAATTATTTTTTTACTTACCTCACTATTCTTAGCTTTGTATACTGTGCTAGGCTTTAATGGACTGGATTTAATTAACTTATGCATTTTGTTGCCTATATTGTTATAATTGCTTCCAATGTTACCTCGTCTGTAAGTCGCTTTGGATAAAAACGTCTGCTAAATGACTAAATGTAAATTTTATGAAATGTGTAATGTCGTGTGTAATGTGTAGTGTGTGGCCTTGAAATTTTAGCATGTCTACGTAATCATGAATAAATGCTTCTTGAGACACACAGTGTTGCTTCTTTGCATGCATCAAATGAATTGTTTCTGGCTATATGCATCCGTGCATTAGTTTGAGAGGGGTGGAAATGGGACACTTGGGTGAAACAAAACTGCCCCAAAAGTACCCCCCCCCCACTTTAAATACAGTTTTTTCTAAGTCAATTTGGTACATTTCTCAGATCCGATTTGAAATTCTCAAAACTTCTTGTTCAATCTTTACATCCTTGTGTCACGTGTGCACATCAAACAAGCATTTTCTCATTTCTTTGAACAAGTTGCAAATGCTTTGGTACATCCATGCAAATGATTATGACAAAATTCTGTGCAGATTCCTACATTATCAATTGCTTATGTCATGTTGATCAAAATGCATTATAATGGGTCTCTGTAGAATAGTATAATCCCCACGACATTTAAGCACTAGTTTTACAATATACAGTAAGTATACTTTAAGTAAACAGTGGCATTTTATTTTACTCAATTTAGTGTTTTGCATTGCTATATTCTTTCCACATAGGACTGCAAGACAACTTCAATGTGTTGCAGACGGCCCCTTTTCACACCTAAACAGTCTTTTGACACTCTCTACAGGGATCTCATCCCTGAACAAGAGAGGGGGCAGATTGGAGATGACCTGCCAAAGTACGTGTTAGTTTGGGACAATGTCAGTTTCCATCGCTCCAACATCATCATCAACCACGTTGAGGAATTTTTCTCAGCATGAAGATTAAAAGTATATGATCGCCAGCCGCATACACAGATGACCCTTCTGGCTGCCATGGATGTAACGTGTGATGACATCACAGCTGATGCCTGCAGAGGCTGGATTAGACACTCTGAAAGATGATTTTCACGCTGTATCGCAAGAGAAGATATTTGTTGTGATGTGGATGAGAATCCGTTGCCCAAAAGACAGGAACGTCAGGAGGTGTAGGAAGACTGCACTGTAATTCCACTGCACTGCATGTACAGTTTTCCCTAAGGAGATTGTCTTATGTTCAGATTTCTACATTTGTTTGTGCTATGCAGTGCTGTCTTTTCCTGTCTGCATCACAATGACACTCTCTGTCAATAAATTATTCTACAAACAGTAAAAGCGTTAACGTGAATCATGTGCCGTCTCTTGCAATCAAAACCAGAAATGCACTTACTGTTTTGCAAATTACAAGGATGATTCGAGAAATGCTCCACTCATCACTCTCAGGTCACTCCGCTGCACACGTCTGATCACTTCTTTGTCACCCCCGACCTCACCGCTCCAGACAACGCAGATGTCTTACCGCTGGTCACTTTCCGGCGCTACCTACGGTCCCTCCCTCCTGCTTTTCCTCTGCTGTCTTGTCTGCACTCCCCCCCTCTGAGGAGCTCTCTCTTTTGAATACCAACAGTGCCACAGACACTCTGTGTTCCACGCTTACATCCTGCTTGGACAACATATGCCCTCTTACATCTGGACCAGCCCGTGCATCCCTGTCTGCCCCCTGGTTATCGGATGTACCACGTGAGCATCGCACCAGCCTCCGGTCAGCTGAGAGAAAATGGCACAAGTCAAAAGACCATACTGACCTCTCTCTCTCTACCAGTCTCTTCTCTCTACTTTCTCCGTTGACGTCACCTCTGCAAAAACTGATTATAACCACTCGAAGATCAGCAACTCTCCTGACTCTCGCACACTCTTAAAAACCTTCTCTGCTCTCCTCTGTCCGCCTGCTCCCACACCTTCATCGGAGTTAACGGCTGATGATTTTGCATCGTTCTTCATAAAGAAAACTACCGCCATCAACAGCCAATTTTCTACGCCACCATCACCCGCCTTTTCTCCTATGTCTGAAGATGATGTTTCCAAGGTCATTGGTTCCAACCACCCTACCACCTGCCCACTGGATCCCATCCCCACCCATCTCCTCCATGCCATCTCTCCAGCAGTTGTGCCTGGTCTGACCCGCATCATCAACTCTTTGCTCACCACTGGGACATTTCCCACTGCTTTCAAAGAGGCCTGCATCACACCGCTACTGAAGAAACTCACTCTCAACCTTATACTGCTAGAACACTACAGGCCGGTGTAGTGTGTGAAAATGCATATCTTCTGTAAAAATGTAGATGACTGATTTTAACCTCTTATTATTTTCTGTCTTCTTAAAAAATTATTTTTTTACTTACCTCACTATTCTTAGCTTTGTATACTGTGCTAGGCTTTAATGGACTGGATTTAATTAACTTATGCATTTTGTTGCCTATATTGTTATAATTGATTCCAATGTTTCCTCGTCTGTAAGTCGCTTTGGATAAAAACGTCTGCTAAATGACTAAATGTAAATTTTATGAAATGTGTAATGTCGTGTGTAATGTGTAGTGTGTGGCCTTGAAATTTTAGCATGTCTACGTAATCATGAATAAATGCTTCTTGAGACACACAGTGTTGCTTCTTTGCATGCATCAAATGAATTGTTTCTGGCTATATGCATCCATGCATTAGTTTGAGAGGGGTGGAAATGGGACACTTGGGTGAAACAAAACTGCCCCAAAAGTACCCCCCCCCCACTTTAAATACAGTTTTTTCTAAGTCAATTTGGTACATTTCTCAGATCCGATTTGAAATTCTCAAAACTTCTTGTTCAATCCTTACATCCTTGTGTCACGTGTGCACATCAAACAAGCATTTTCTCATTTCTTTGAACAAGTTGCAAATGCTTTGGTACATCCATGCAAATGATTATGACAAAATTCTGTGCAGATTCCTACATTATCAATTGCTTATGTCATGTTGATCAAAATGCATTATAATGGGTCTCTGTAGAATAGTATAATCCCCACGACATTTAAGCACTAGTTTTACAATATACAGTAAGTATACTTTAAGTAAACAGTGGCATTTTATTTTACTCAATTTAGTGTTTTGCATTGCTATATTCTTTCCACATAGGACTGCAAGACAACTTCAATGTGTTGCAGACGGCCCCTTTTCACACCTAAACAGTCTTTTGACACTCTCTACAGGGATCTCATCCCTGAACAAGAGAGGGGGCAGATTGGAGATGACCTGCCAAAGTACGTGTTAGTTTGGGACAATGTCAGTTTCCATCGCTCCAACATCATCATCAACCACGTTGAGGAATTTTTCTCAGCATGAAGATTAAAAGTATATGATCGCCAGCCGCATACACAGATGACCCTTCTGGCTGCCATGGATGTAACGTGTGATGACATCACAGCTGATGCCTGCAGAGGCTGGATTAGACACTCTGAAAGATGATTTTCACGCTGTATCGCAAGAGAAGATATTTGTTGTGATGTGGATGAGAATCCGTTGCCCAAAAGACAGGAACGTCAGGAGGCGTAGGAAGACTGCACTGTAATTCCACTGCACTGCATGTACAGTTTTCCCTAAGGAGATTGTCTTATGTTGCATCACAATGGCACTGTCTGTCAATAAATTATTGTACAAACAGTAAAAGCGTTAACGTGACTCATGTGCCGTCTCTTGCAATCAAACAATCAAAACCAGAAATGCACTTACTGTTTTGCAAATGACAATGATGATTCGAGAAATGCTCCACTCATCACTCTCAGGTCACTCCGCTGCACACGTCTGATCACTTCTTTGTCACCCCCGACCTCACCGCTCCAGACAACGCAGATGTCTTACCGCTGGTCACTTTCCGGCGCTACCTACGGTCCCTTCCCTCCTGCTTTTCCTCTGCTGTCTTGTCTGCACTCCCCCCATCTGAGGAGCTCTCTCTTTTGAATACCAACAGTGCCACAGACACTCTGTGTTCCACGCTTACATCCTGCTTGGACAACATATGCCCTCTTACATCTGGACCAGCCCGTGCATCCCTGTCTGCCCCCTGGTTATCGGATGTACCACGTGAGCATCGCACCAGCCTCCGGTCAGCTGAGAGAAAATGGCACAAGTCAAAAGACCATACTGACCTCTCTCTCTCTACTTTCTCCGTTGACGTCACCTCTGCAAAAACTGATTATAACCACTCGAAGATCAGCAACTCTCCTGACTCTCGCACACTCTTAAAAACCTTCTCTGCTCTCCTCTGTCCGCCTGCTCCCACACCTTCATCGGAGTTAACGGCTGATGATTTTGCATCGTTCTTCGTAAAGAAAACTACCGCCATCAACAGCCAATTTTCTACACCACCATCACCCGCCTTTTCTCCTATGTCTGAAGATGATGTTTCCAAGGTCATTGGTTCCAACCACCCTACCACCTGCCCACTGGATCCCATCCCCACCCATCTCCTCCATGCCATCTCTCCAGCAGTTGTGCCTGGTCTGACCCGCATCATCAACTCTTTGCTCACCACTGGGACATTTCCCACTGCTTTCAAAGAGGCCTGCATCACACCGCTACTGAAGAAACTCACTCTCAACCTTATACTGCTAGAACACTACAGGCCGGTGTAGTGTGTGAAAATGCATATCTTCCGTAAAAATGTAGATGACTAATTTTAACCTCTTATTATTTTCTGTCTTCTTAAAAAAATATTTTTTTACTTACCTCACTATTCTTAGCTTTGTATACTGTGCTAGGCTTTAATGGACTGGATTTAATTAACTTATAAATTTTGTTGCCTATATTGTTATAATTGATTCCAATGTTTCCTCGTCTGTAAGTCGCTTTGGATAAAAACGTCTGCTAAATGACTAAATGTAAATTTTATGAAATGTGTAATGTCGTGTGTAATGTGTAGTGTGTGGCCTTGAAATTTTAGCATGTCTACGTAATCATGAATAAATGCTTCTTGAGACACACAGTGTTGCTTCTTTGCATGCATCAAATGAATTGTTTCTGGCTATATGCATCCATGCATTAGTTTGAGAGGGGTGGAAATGGGACACTTGGGTGAGACAAAACTGCCCCAAAAGTACCCCCCCCCCCCCACTTTAAATACAGTTTTTTCTAAGTCAATTTGGTACATTTCTCAGATCCGATTTGAAATTCTCAGAACTTCTTGTTCAATCCTTACATCCTTGTGTCACGTGTGCACATCAAACAAGGATTTTCTCATTTCTTTGAACAAGTTGCAAATGCTTTGGTACATCCATGCAAATGATTATGACAAAATTCTGTGCAGATTCCTACATTATCAATTGCTTATGTCATGTTGATCAAAATGCATTATAATGGGTCTCTGTAGAATAGTATAATCCCCACGACATTTAAGCACTAGTTTTACAATATACAGTAAGTATACTTTAAGTAAACAGTGGCATTTTATTTTACTCAATTTAGTGTTTTGCATTGCTATATTCTTTAAAACATCGGACTGCAAGACAACTTCAATGTGTTGCAGACGGCCCCTTTTCACACCTAAACAGTCTTTTGACACTCTCTACAGGGATCTCATCCCTGAACAAGAGAGGGGGCAGATTGGAGATGACCTGCCAAAGTACGTGTTAGTTTGGGACAATGTCAGTTTCCATCGCTCCAACATCATCATCAACCACGTTGAGGAATTTTTCTCAGCATGAAGATTAAAAGTATATGATCGCCAGCCGCATACACAGATGACCCTTCTGGCTGCCATGGATGTAACGTGTGATGACATCACAGCTGATGCCTGCAGAGGCTGGATTAGACACTCTGAAAGATGATTTTCACGCTGTATCGCAAGAGAAGATATTTGTTGTGATGTGGATGAGAATCCGTTGCCCAAAAGACAGGAACGTCAGGAGGTGTAGGAAGACTGCACTGTAATTCCACTGCACTGCATGTACAGTTTTCCCTAAGGAGATTGTCTTATGTTGCATCACAATGGCACTGTCTGTCAATAAATTATTGTAAAAACAGTAAAAGCGTTAACGTGACTCATGTGCCGTCTCTTGCAATCAAACAATCAAAACCAGAAATGCACTTACTGTTTTGCAAATGACAATGATGATTCGAGAAATGCTCCACTCATCACTCTCAGGTCACTCCGCTGCACACGTCTGATCACTTCTTTGTCACCCCCGACCTCACCGCTCCAGACAACGCAGATGTCTTACCGCTGGTCACTTTCCGCCGCTACCTACGGTCCCTCCCTCCTGCTTTTCCTCTGCTGTCTTGTCTGCACTCCCCCCCTCTGAGGAGCTCTCTCTTTTGAATACCAACAGTGCCACAGACACTCTGTGTTCCACGCTTACATCCTGCTTGGACAACATATGCCCTCTTACATCTGGACCAGCCCGTGCATCCCTGTCTGCCCCCTGGTTATTGGATGTACCACGTGAGCATCGCACCAGCCTCCGGTCAGCTGAGAGAAAATGGCACAAGTCAAAAGACCATACTGACCTCTCTCTCTCTACTTTCTCCGTTGACGTCACCTCTGCAAAAACTGATTATAACCACTCGAAGATCAGCAACTCTCCTGACTCTCGCACACTCTTAAAAACCTTCTCTGCTCTCCTCTGTCCGCCTGCTCCCACACCTTCATCGGAGTTAACGGCTGATGATTTTGCATCGTTCTTCGTAAAGAAAACTACCGCCATCAACAGCCAATTTTCTACGTCACCATCACCCGCCTTTTCTCCTATGTCTGAAGATGATGTTTCCAAGGTCATTGGTTCCAACCACCCTACCACCTGCCCACTGGATCCCATCCCCACCCATCTCCTCCATGCCATCTCTCCAGCAGTTGTGCCTGGTCTGACCCGCATCATCAACTCTTTGCTCACCACGGGGACATTTCCCACTGCTTTCAAAGAGGCCTGCATCACACCGCTACTGAAGAAACTCACTCTCAACCTTACACTGCTAGAACACTACAGGCCGGTGTAGTGTGTGAAAATGCATATCTTCCGTCAAAATGTAGATGACTGATTTTAACCTCTTATTATTTTCTGTCTTCTTAAAAAATTATTTTTTTACTTACCTCACTATTCTTAGCTTTGTATACTGTGCTAGGCTTTAATGGACTGGATTTAATTAACTTATGCATTTTGTTGCCTATATTGTTATAATTGCTTCCAATGTTTCCTCGTCTGTAAGTCGCTTTGGATAAAAACGTCTGCTAAATGAGTAAATGTAAATTGTATGAAATGTGTAATGTCATGTGTAATGTGTAGTGTGTGGCCTTGAAATTTTAGCATGTCTACGTTATCATGAATAAATGCTTCTTGAGACACACAGTGTTGCTTCTTTGCATGCATCAAATGAATCGTTTCTGGCTATATGCATCCATGCATTAGTTTGAGAGGGGTGGAAATGGGACACTTGGGTGAAACAAAACTGCCCCAAAAGTACCCCCCCCCACTTTAAATACAGTTTTTTCTAAGTCAATTTGGTACATTTCTCTGATCCGATTTGAAATTCTCAAAACTTCTTGTTCAATCCTTACATCCTTGTGTCACGTGTGCACATCAAACAAGCATTTTCTCATTTCTTTGAACAAGTTGCAAATGCTTTGGTACATCCATGCAAATGATTATGACACAATTCTGTGCAGATTTCTACATTATCAATTGCTTATGTCATGTTGATCAAAATGCATTATAATGGGTCTCTGTAGAATAGTATAATCCCCACGACATTTAAGCACTAGTTTTACAATATACAGTAAGTATACTTTAAGTAAACAGTGGCATTTTATTTTACTCAATTTAGTGTTTTGCATTGCTATATTCTTTCCACATAGGACTGCAAGACAACTTCACTGTGTTGCAGACGGCCCCTTTTCACACCTAAACAGTCTTTTGACACTCTCTACAGGGATCTCATCCCTGAACAAGAGAGGGGGCAGATTGGAGATGACCTGCCAAAGTACGTGTTAGTTTGGGACAATGTCAGTTTCCATCGCTCCAACATCATCAGGCAATGGTTTGCGGCCCACAACAGGATGCTGGTGGAGTTCCTCTCACCCTACTCAACCACGTTGAGGAATTTTCTCAGCATGAAGATTAAAAGTATATGATCACCAGCCGCATACACAGATGACCCTTCTGGCTGCCATGGATGTAACGTGTGATGACATCACAGCTGATGCCTGCAGAGGCTGGATTAGACACTCTAAAAGATGATTTTCACGCTGT
>NC_136783.1:4017620-4022620 GCF_947034865.1 Barbatula barbatula | reverse complement strand
TTTGTCATACACTTGGTTGTAGGGGAAGGTCAGAGTCAGCAATGCGAAAGATACCTGTGGGAAGCGCATTAAATTCAATCATCTATATAACCAGTGCACTGAAAAGCACTAATCGATATACGTACACTCTAATTAAAATCGCAGACCCCTTGACCAACAGCTCTAGACCAAACTGCAGTATTTGGGGGAGACAAGCAGGTCATGAGACAATGAGTTTGGTTTTGGACAAGTTCATCCAGACAGTTGCCAAGTCACACACTGATTACCCCTTGTGTAAGCTGGTATACAGAAACATACCCCTACACCAACAAGCCAAAATTACCAGGGGACTTTGAAGTGTGAGGCACTGCACAAACAAAAGAAGGTTAGGGCTGTGGGTCAGTTGTGGCCTGGGGGTTAGAGCGTTGCGCTTGTGATCAGAAGGTTGCTGGTTCAAATCTCAGTGCCAGCAGGTCATGACTGAAGTGCCCTTGAGCAAGGCACCTTACCCCTGATTGCTCTGCAGTAATGTGTCACTGTAAAAAACTACTTGTAAGTCGCTTTGGATAAAAGCGTCTGCTAAATGAATAAATGTAAATGTAAATGTAGGGCACTCATGATACAATTCGTTTTGTTTCTTCAAGATATGTTCTTACCACAAACTGCTGACCTGTAATACAAGTAGGTAGCAGAAAACATCAGCACTTTACAGCATACGTTTGTTCTATTTGCATGTTTCTACGTGTTGAAATATTATACTTTTTGATGGTTTAAACACGTTTGAACGACGGGGTATAGCTCAGTGGTAGAGCATTTGACTGCAGATCAAGAGGTCCCCGGGTGTCCCCTTTCAGATGTGCCTTAAATTAGATGTTACTGCGCCAGCCTGTAAAAACCATCACCATCAGCAACTGCAAGCTTAAAACACGTGAGACAAGGAGTGTTAACATTTATATTTTATGGTCGGATAACAGGCTGCTGGACGAGGGGGTGTATCTCAGCCTGCCGCAGGGGAATGAGCTCAAATGGTAGAGCGCTCGCTTAGCATGCGAGAGGTAGCCGGATCGATGCCCGCATTCTCCAGCGACGTGGCTTGTTCTTTGCCTCCGATTGAGGCCGACAGGTACCTTCGCAAGCAGGGAAAAGTACAGGAACTGGACAAAAGGCTTTCACTTGGATTGAAAAGGGCCAAGAGTGGGTGAACCATCAATGTGACAGCCTTTCCAAACTTCAGAACGAGATGTTGCAATGTTTTGCAGACACAAGGAACTCGGACAGAATGCACCCGAAACGGCAAAGAGCTATGTCATCGGATTGCAGGGCTCGTCCGGGATTTGAACCCGGGACCTCTCGCACCCTAAGCGAGAATCATACCCCTAGACCAACGAGCCTCGGATTTCAGGCTATTCTGCAGACTCGGCCACCGGGCAAAGACAAGGAGGTCATGTTTCACTTGGGACAATAAGTATGTTTTCGCACCAGTTCATCAACACAGTCGCCAAACCCCAATCCGCTCAATCCTTGCGGGTATACAGAAAACGTTTTCTTAATGTAGCCACTTTCTTCTCTTGTGGGTTCCATGGTGTAATGTTGAGCACTCTGGACTTTGAATCCAGCGATCCGAGTTCAAATCTCGGTGGAACCTCTTTGTGGGTCCCTATGTTTGTCATACACTTGGTTGTAGGGGAAGGTCAGAGTCAGCAATGCGAAAGATACCTGTGGGAAGCGCATTAAATTCAATCATCTGTATAACCAGTGCACTGAAAAGCACTAATCGATATACGTACACTCTAATTAAAATCGCAGACCCCTTGACCAACAGCTCTAGACCAAACTGCAGTATTTGGGGGAGACAAGCAGGTCATGAGACAATGAGTTTGGTTTTGGACAAGTTCATCCAGACAGTTGCCAAGTCACACACTGATTACCCCTTGTGTAAGCTGGTATACAGAAACATACCCCTACACCAACAAGCCAAAATTACCAGGGGACTTTGAAGTGTGAGGCACTGCACAAACAAAAGAAGGTTAGGGCACTCATGATACAATTCGTTTCGTTTCTTCAAGATATGTTCTTACCACAAACTGCTGACCTGTAATACAAGTAGGTAGCAGAAAACATCAGCACTTTACAGCATACGTTTGTTCTATTTGCATGTTTCTACGTGTTGAAATATTATACTTTTTGATGGTTTAAACACGTTTGAACGACGGGGTATAGCTCAGTGGTAGAGCATTTGACTGCAGATCAAGAGGTCCCCGGGTGTCCCCTTTCAGATGTGCCTTAAATTAGATGTTACTGCGCCAGCCTGTAAAAACCATCACCATCAGCAACTGCAAGCTTAAAACACGTGAGACAAGGAGTGTTAACGTTTATATTTTATGGTCGGATAACAGGCTGCTGGACGAGGGGGTGTATCTCAGCCTGCCGCAGGGGAATTAGCTCAAATGGTAGAGCGCTCGCTTAGCATGCGAGAGGTAGCCGGATCGATGCCCGCATTCTCCAGCGACGTGGCTTGTTCTTTGCCTCCGATTGAGGCCGACAGGTACCTTCGTAAGCAGGGAAAAGTACAGGAACTGGACAAAAGGCTTTCACTTGGATTGAAAAGGGCCAAGAGTGGGTGAACCATCAATGTGACAGCCTTTCCAAACTTCAGAACGAGATGTTGCAATGTTTTGCAGACACAAGGAACTCGGACAGAATGCACCCGAAACGGCAAAGAGCTATGTCATCGGATTGCAGGGCTCGTCCGGGATTTGAACCCGGGACCTCTCGCACCCTAAGCGAGAATCATACCCCTAGACCAACGAGCCTCGGATTTCAGGCTATTCTGCAGACTCGGCCACCGGGCAAAGACAAGGAGGTCATGTTTCACTTGGGACAATAAGTATGTTTTCGCACCAGTTCATCAACACAGTCGCCAAACCCCAATCCGCTCAATCCTTGCGGGTATACAGAAAACGTTTTCTTAATGCAGCCACTTTCTTCTCTTGTGGGTTCCATGGTGTAATGTTGAGCACTCTGGACTTTGAATCCAGCGATCCGAGTTCAAATCTCGGTGGAACCTCTTTGTGGGTCCCTATGTTTGTCATACACATGGTTGTAGGGGAAGGTCAGAGTCAGCAATGCGAAAGATACCTGTGGGAAGCGCATTAAATTCAATCATCTGTATAACCAGTGCACTGAAAAGCACTAATCAATATACGTACACTCTAATTAAAATCGCAGACCCCTTGACCAACAGCTCTAGACCAAACTGCAGTATTTGGGGGAGACAAGCAGGTCATGAGACAATGAGTTTGGTTTTGGACAAGTTCATCCAGACAGTTGCCAAGTCACACACTGATTACCCCTTGTGTAAGCTGGTATACAGAAACATACCCCTACACCAACAAGCCAAAATTACCAGGGGACTTTGAAGTGTGAGGCACTGCACAAACAAAAGAAGGTTAGGGCACTCATGATACAATTCGTTTCGTTTCTTCAAGATATGTTCTTACCACAAACTGCTGACCTCTAATACAAGTTGGTAGCAGAAAACATCAGCACTTTACAGCATACGTTTGTTCTATTTGCAAGTTTCTACGTGTTGAAATATTATACTTTTTGATGGTTTAAACACGTTTGAACGACGGGGTATAGCTCAGTGGTAGAGCATTTGACTGCAGATCAAGAGGTCCCCGGTATCCGGGTGTCCCCTTTCAGATGTGCCTTAAATTAGATGTTACTGCGCCAGCCTGTAAAAACCATCACCATCAGCAACTGCTAGCTTAAAACACGTGAGACAAGGAGTGTTAACGTTTATATTTTATGGTCGGATAACAGGCTGCTGGACGAGGGGGTGTATCTCAGCCTGCCGCAGGGGAATTAGCTCAAATGGTAGAGCGCTCGCTTAGCATGCGAGAGGTAGCCGGATCGATGCCCGCATTCTCCAGCGACGTGGCTTGTTCTTTGCCTCCGATTGAGGCCGACAGGTACCTTCGCAAGCAGGGAAAAGTACAGGAACTGGACAAAAGGCTTTCACTTGGATTGAAAAGGGCCAAGAGTGGGTGAACCATCAATGTGACAGCCTTTCCAAACTTCAGAACGAGATGTTGCAATGTTTTGCAGACACAAGGAACTCAGACAGAATGCACCCGAAATGGCAAAGAGCTATGTCATCGGATTGCAGGGCTCGTCCGGGATTTGAACCCGGGACCTCTCGCACCCTAAGCGAGAATCATACCCCTAGACCAACGAGCCTCGGATTTCAGGCAATTCTGCAGACTCGGCCACCAGGCAAAGACAAGGAGGTCATGTTTCACTTGTGACAATAAGTATGTTTTTGCACCAGTTCATCAACACAGTCGCCAAACCCCAATCCGCTCAATCCTTGCGGGTATACAGAGAACGTTTTCTAAATGTAGCCACTTTCTTCTCTTGTGGGTTCCATGGTGTAATGTTGAGCACTCTGTACTTTGAATCCAGCGATCCGAGTTCAAATCTCGGTGGAACCTCTTTGTGGGTCCCTATGTTTGTCATACACTTGGTTGTAGGGGAAGGTCAGAGTCAGCAATGCGAAAGATACCTGTGGGAAGCGCATTAAATTCAATCATCTGTATAACCAGTGCACTGAAAAGCACTAATCGATATACGTACACTCTAATTAAAATCGCAGACCCCTTGACCAACAGCTCTAGACCAAACTGCAGTATTTGGGGGAGACAAGCAGGTCATGAGACAATGAGTTTGGTTTTGGACAAGTTCATCCAGACAGTTGCCAAGTCACACACTGATTACCCCTTGTGTAAGCTGGTATACAGAAACATACCCCTACACCAACAAGCCAAAATTACCAGGGGACTTTGAAGTGTGAGGCACTGCACAAACAAAAGAAGGTTAGGGCACTCATGATACAATTCGTTTCGTTTCTTCAAGATATGTTCTTACCACAAACTGCTGACCTGTAATACAAGTAGGTAGCAGAAAACATCAGCACTTTACAGCATACGTTTGTTCTATTTGCAAGTTTCTACGTGTTG
>NC_136783.1:3937620-4015120 GCF_947034865.1 Barbatula barbatula | reverse complement strand
AACAGCTCTAGACCAAACTGCAGTATTTGGGGGAGACAAGCAGGTCATGAGACAATGAGTTTGGTTTTGGACAAGTTCATCCAGACAGTTGCCAAGTCACACACTGATTACCCCTTGTGTAAGCTGGTATACAGAAACATACCCCTACACCAACAAGCCAAAATTACCAGGGGACTTTGAAGTGTGAGGCACTGCACAAACAAAAGAAGGTTAGGGCACTCATGATACAATTCGTTTCGTTTCTTCAAGATATGTTCTTACCACAAACTGCTGACCTGTAATACAAGTAGGTAGCAGAAAACATCAGCACTTTACAGCATACGTTTGTTCTATTTGCATGTTTCTACGTGTTGAAATATTAAACTTTTTGATGGTTTAAACACGTTTGAACGACGGGGTATAGCTCAGTGGTAGAGCATTTGACTGCAGATCAAGAGGTCCCCGGTATCCGGGTGTCCCCTTTCAGATGTGCCTTAAATTAGATGTTACTGCGCCAGCCTGTAAAAACCATCACCATCAGCAACTGCAAGCTTAAAACACGTGAGACAAGGAGTGTTAACGTTTATATTTTAAGGTCGGATAACAGGCTGCTGGACGAGGGGGTGTATCTCAGCCTGCCGCAGGGGAATTAGCTCAAATGGTAGAGCGCTTGCTTAGCATGCGAGAGGTAGCCGGATCGATGCCCGCATTCTCCAGCGACGTTGCTTGTTCTTTGCCTCCGATTGAGGCCGACAGGTACCTTCGCAAGCAGGGAAAAGTACAGGAACTGGACAAAAGGATTTCACTTGGATTGAAAAGGGACAAGAGTGGGTGAACCATTAATGTGACAGCCTTTCCAAACTTCAGAACGAGATGTTGCAATGTTTTGCAGACACAAGGAACTCGGACAGAATGCACCCGAAACGGCAAAGAGCTATGTCATCGGATTGCAGGGCTCTTCCGGGATTTGAACCCGGGACCTCTCGCACCCTAAGCGAGAATCATACCCCTAGACCAACGAGCCTCGGATTTCAGGCAATTCTGCAGACTCGGCCACCGGGCAAAGACAAGGAGGTCATGTTTCACTTGGGACAATAAGTATGTTTTCGCACCAGTTCATCAACACAGTCGCCAAACCCCAATCCGCTCAATCCTTGCGGGTATACAGAAAACGTTTTCTAAATGTAGCCACTTTCTTCTCTTGTGGGTTCCATGGTGTAATGTTGAGCACTCTGGACTTTGAATCCAGCGATCCGAGTTCAAATCTCGGTGGAACCTCTTTGTGGGTCCCTATGTTTGTCATACACTTGGTTGTAGGGGAAGGTCAGAGTCAGCAATGCGAAAGATACCTGTGGGAAGCGCATTAAATTCAATCATCTGTATAACCAGTGCACTGAAAAGCACTAATCGATATACGTACACTCTAATTAAAATCGCAGACCCCTTGACCAACAGCTCTAGACCAAACTGCAGTATTTGGGGGAGACAAGCAGGTCATGAGACAATGAGTTTGGTTTTGGACAAGTTCATCCAGACAGTTGTCAAGTCACACACTTATTACCCCTTGTGTAAGCTGGTATACAGAAACATACCCCTACACCAACAAGCCAAAATTACCTGGGGACTTTGAAGTGTGAGGCACTGCACAAACAAAAGAAGGTTAGGGCACTCATGATACAATTCGTTTCGTTTCTTCAAGATATGTTCTTACCACAAACTGCTGACCTGTAATACAAGTAGGTAGCAGAAAACATCAGCACTTTACAGCATACGTTTGTTCTATTTGCATGTTTCTACGTGTTGAAATATTATACTTTTTGATGGTTTAAACACGTTTGAACGACGGGGTATAGCTCAGTGGTAGAGCATTTGACTGCAGATCAAGAGGTCCCCGGTATCCGGGTGTCCCCTTTCAGATGTGCCTTAAATTAGATGTTACTGCGCCAGCCTGTAAAAACCATCACCATCAGCAACTGCAAGCTTAAAACACGTGAGACAAGGAGTGTTAACGTTTATATTTTATGGTCGGATAACAGGCTGCTGGACGAGGGGGTGTATCCCAGCCTGCCGCAGAGGAATTAGCTCAAATGGCAGCGCGCTCGCTTAGCATGCGAGAGGTAGCCGGATCGATGCCCGCATTCTCCACCGACGTGGCTTGTTCTTTGCCTCCCATTGAGGCCGACAGGTACCTTCGCAAGCAGGGAAAAGTACAGGAACTGGACAAAAGGCTTTCACTTGGATTGAAAAGGGCCAAGAGTGGGTGAACCATCAATGTGACAGCCTTTCCAAACTTCAGAACGAGATGTTGCAATGTTTTGCAGACACAAGGAACTCGGACAGAATGCACCCGAAACGGCAAAGAGCTATGTCATCGGATTGCAGGGCTCGTCCGGGATTTGAACCCGGGACCTCTCGCACCCTAAGCGAGAATCATACCCCTAGACCAACGAGCCTCGGATTTCAGGCAATTCTGCAGACTCGGCCACCGGGCAAAGACAAGGAGGTCATGTTTCACTTGGGACAATAAGTATGTTTTCGCACCAGTTCATCAACACAGTCGCCAAACCCCAATCCGCTCAATCCTTGCGGGTATACAGAAAATGTTTTCTTAATGTAGCCACTTTCTTCTCTTGTGGGTTCCATGGTGTAATGTTGAGCACTCTGGACTTTGAATCCAGCGATCCGAGTTCAAATCTCGGTGGAACTTCTTTGTGGGTCCCTATGTTTGTCATACACTTGGTTGTAGGGGAAGGTCAGAGTCAGCAATGCGAAAGATACCTGTGGGAAGCGCATTAAATTCAATCATCTGTATAACCAGTGCACTGAAAAGCACTAATCGATATACGTACACTCTAATTAAAATCGCAGACCCCTTGACCAACAGCTCTAGACCAAACTGCAGTATTTGGGGGAGACAAGCAGGTCATGAGACAATGAGTTTGGTTTTGGACAAGTTCATCCAGACAGTTGCCAAGTCACACACTGATTACCCCTTGTGTAAGCTGGTATACAGAAACATACCCCTACACCAACAAGCCAAAATTACCAGGGGACTTTGAAGTGTGAGGCACTGCACAAACAAAAGAAGGTTAGGGCACTCATGATACAATTCGTTTCGTTTCTTCAAGATATGTTCTTACCACAAACTGCTGACCTGTAATACAAGTAGGTAGCAGAAAACATCAGCACTTTACAGCATACGTTTGTTCTATTTGCATTTTTCTACGTGTTGAAATATTATACTTTTTGATGGTTTAAACACGTTTGAACGACGGGGTATAGCTAAGTGGTAGAGCATTTGACTGCAGATCAAGAGGTCCCCGGTATCCGGGTGTCCCCTTTCAGATGTGCCTTAAATTAGATGTTACTGCGCCAGCCTGTAAAAACCATCACCATCAGCAACTGCAAGCTTAAAACACGTGAGACAAGGAGTGTTAACGTTTATATTTTATGGTCGGATAACAGGCTGCTGGACGAGGGGGTGTATCTCTGCCTGCCGCAGGGGAATTAGCTCAAATGGTAGAGCGCTAGCTTAGCATGCGAGCGGTAGCCGGATCGATGCCCGCATTCTCCAGCGACGTGGCTTGTTCTTTGCCTCCGATTGAGGCCGTCAGGTACCTTCGCAAGCAGGGAAAGGTACAGGAACTGGACAAAAGGCTTTCACTTGGATTGAAAAGGGCCCAGAGTGGGTGAACCATGAATGTGACAGCCTTTCCAAACTTCAGAACGAGATGTTGCAATGTTTTGCAGACACAAGGAACTCGGACTGAATGCACCCGAAACGGCAAAGAGCTATGTCATCGGATGGCAGGGCTCGTCCGGGATTTGAACCCGGGACCTCTCGCACCCTAACATGAATCATACCCCTAGACCAACGAGCCTCGGATTTCAGGCAATTCTGCAGACTCGGCCACCGTGCAAAGACAAGGAGGTCATGTTTCACTTGGGACAATAAGTATGTTTTCGCACCAGTTCATCAACACAGTCACCAAACCCCAATCCGCTCAATCCTTGCGGGTATACAGAAAACGTTTTCTTAATGTAGCCACTTTCTTCTCTTGTGGGTTCCATGGTGTAATGTTGAGCACTCTGGACTTTGAATCCAGCGATCCGAGTTCAAATCTCGGTGGAACCTCTTTGTGGGTCCCTATGTTTGTCATACACATGGTTGTAGGGGAAGGTCAGAGTCAGCAATGCGAAAGATACCTGTGGGAAGCGCATTAAATTCAATCATCTGTATAACCAGTGCACTGAAAAGCACTAATCGATATACGTACACTCTAATTAAAATCGCAGACCCCTTGACCAACAGCTCTAGACCAAACTGCAGTATTTGGGGGAGACAAGCAGGTCATGAGACAATGAGATTGGTTTTGGACAAGTTCATCCAGACAGTTGCCAAGTCACACACTGATTACCCCTTGTGTAAGCTGGTATACAGAAACATACCCCTACACCAACAAGCCAAAATTACCAGGGGACTTTGAAGTGTGAGGCACTGCACAAACAAAAGAAGGTTAGGGCACTCATGATACAATTCGTTTCGTTTCTTCAAGATATGTTCTTACCACAAACTGCTGACCTGTAATACAAGTAGGTAGCAGAAAACATCAGCACTTTACAGCATACGTTTGTTCTATTTGCATGTTTCTACGTGTTGAAATATTATACTTTTTGATGGTTTAAACACGTTTGAACGACGGGGTATAGCTCAGTGGTAGAGCATTTGACTGCAGATCAAGAGGTCCCCGGTATCCGGGTGTCCCCTTTCAGATGTGCCTTAAATTAGATGTTACTGCGCCAGCCTGTAAAAACCATCACCATCAGCAACTGCAAGCTTAAAACACGTGAGACAAGGAGTGTTAACGTTTATATTTTATGGTCGGATAACAGGCTGCTGGACGAGGGGGTGTATCTCAGCCTGCCGCAGAGGAATTAGCTCAAATGGTAGAGCGCTCGCTTAGCATGCGAGAGGTAGCCGGATCGATGCCCGCATTCTCCAGCGACGTGGCTTGTTCTTTGCCTCCGATTGAGGCTGACAGGTACCTTCGCAAGCAGGGAAAAGTACAGGAACTGGACAAAAGGCTTTCACTTGGATTGAAAAGGGCCAAGAGTGGGTGAACCATCAATGTGACAGCCTTTCCAAACTTCAGAACGAGATGTTGCAATGTTTTGCAGACACAAGGAACTCGGACAGAATGCACCCGAAACGGCAAAGAGGTATGTCATGGGATTGCAGGGCTCGTCCGGGATTTGAACCCGGGACCTCTCGCACCCTAAGCGAGAATCATACCCCTAGACCAACGAGCCTCGGATTTCAGGCAATTCTGCAGACTCGGCCACCGGACAAAGACAAGGAGGTCATGTTTCACTTGGGACAATAAGTATGTTTTCGCACCAGTTCATCAACACAGTCGCCAAACCCCAATCCGCTCAATCCTTGCGGGTATACAGAAAACGTTTTCTTAATGTAGCCACTTTCTTCTCTTGTGGGTTCCATGGTGTAATGTTGAGCACTCTGGACTTTGAATCCAGCGATCCGAGTTCAAATCTCGGTGGAACCTCTTTGTGGGTCCCTATGTTTGTCATACACTTGGTTGTAGGGGAAGGTCAGAGTCAGCAATGCGAAAGATACCTGTGGGAAGCGCATTAAATTCAATCATCTGTATAACCAGTGCACTGAAAAGCACTAACCGATAAACGTACACTCTAATTAAAATCGCAGACCCCTTGACCAACAGCTCTAGACCAAACTGCAGTATTTGGGGGAGACAAGCAGGTCATGAGACAATGAGTTTGGTTTTGGACAAGTTCATCCAGACAGTTGCCAAGTCACACACTGATTACCCCTTGTGTAAGCTGGTATACAGAAACATACCCCTACACCAACAAGCCAAAATTACCAGGGGACTTTGAAGTGTGAGGCACTGCACAAACAAAAGAAGGTTAGGGCACTCATGATACAATTCGTTTCGTTTCTTCAAGATATGTTCTTACCACAAACTGCTGACCTGTAATACAAGTAGGTAGCAGAAAACATCAGCACTTTACAGCATACGTTTGTTCTATTTGCATGTTTCTACGTGTTGAAATATTATACTTTTTGATGGTTTAAACACGTTTGAACGACGGGGTATAGCTCAGTGGTAGAGCATTTGACTGCAGATCAAGAGGTCCCCGGTATCCGGGTGTCCCCTTTCAGATGTGCCTTAAATTAGATGTTACTGCGCCAGCCTGTAAAAACCATCACCATCAGCAACTGCAAGCTTAAAACACGTGAGACAAGGAGTGTTAACGTTTATATTTTATGGTCGGATAACAGGCTGCTGGACGAGGGGGTGTATCTCAGCCTGCCGCAGAGGAATTAGCTCAAATGGTAGAGCGCTCGCTTAGCATGCGAGAGGTAGCCGGATCGATGCCCGCATTCTCCAGCGACGTGGCTTGTTCTTTGCCTCCGATTGAGGCTGACAGGTACCTTCGCAAGCAGGGAAAAGTACAGGAACTGGACAAAAGGCTTTCACTTGGATTGAAAAGGGCCAAGAGTGGGTGAACCATCAATGTGACAGCCTTTCCAAACTTCAGAACGAGATGTTGCAATGTTTTGCAGACACAAGGAACTCGGACAGAATGCACCCGAAACGGCAAAGAGCTATGTCATCGGATTGCAGGGCTCGTTTGGGATTTGAACCCGGGACCTCTCGCACCCTAAGCGAGAATCATACCCCTAGACCAACGAGCCTCGGATTTCAGGCAATTCTGCAGACTCGGCCACCGGGCAAAGACAAGGAGGTCATGTTTCACTTGGGACAATAAGTATGTTTTCGCACCAGTTCATCAACACAGTCGCCAAACCCCAATCCGCTCAATCCTTGCGGGTATACAGAAAACGTTTTCTTAATGTAGCCACTTTCTTCTCTTGTGGGTTCCATGGTGTAATGTTGAGCACTCTGGACTTTGAATCCAGCGATCCGAGTTCAAATCTCGGTGGAACCTCTTTGTGGGTCCCTATGTTTGTCATACACATGGTTGTAGGGGAAGGTCAGAGTCAGCAATGCGAAAGATACCTGTGGGAAGCGCATTAAATTCAATCATCTGTATAACCAGTGCACTGAAAAGCACTAATCGATATACGTACACTCTAATTAAAATCGCAGACCCCTTGACCAACAGCTCTAGACCAAACTGCAGTATTTGGGGGAGACAAGCAGGTCATGAGACAATGAGTTTGGTTTTGGACAAGTTCATCCAGACAGTTGCCAAGTCACACACTGATTACCCCTTGTGTAAGCTGGTATACGGAAACATACCCCTACACCAACAAGCCAAAATTACCAGGGGACTTTGAAGTGTGAGGCACTGCACAAACAAAAGAAGGTTAGGGCACTCATGATACAATTCGTTTCGTTTCTTCAAGATATGTTCTTACCACAAACTGCTGACCTCTAATACAAGTTGGTAGACAGAAAACATCAGCACTTTACAGCATACGTTTGTTCTATTTGCATGTTTCTACGTGTTGAAATATTATACTTTTTGATGGTTTAAACAAGTTTGAACGACGGGGTATAGCTCAGTGGTAGAGCATTCGACTGCAGATCAAGAGGTCCCCGGTATCCGGATGTCCCCTTTCAGATGTGCCTTAAATTAGATGTTACTGCGCCAGCCTGTTAAAACCATCAGCAACCATAATGTTGAGCACTCTGGACTTTGAATCCAGCGATCCGAGTTCAAATCTCGGTGGAACCTCTTTGTGGGTCCCTATCTTTATCATACACTTGGTTGTAGGGGAAGGTCAGAGTCAGCAATGCGAAAGATACCTGTGGGAAGCGCATTGAATTCAATCATCTGTATAACCAGTGCACTGAAAAGCACTAATCGATATACGTACACTAATTAAAATCGCAGACCCCTTGACCAACAGCTCTAGACCAAACTGCAGTATTTGGGAAAGACAAGCAGGTCATGAGACAATGAGTTTGGTTTTGGACAAGTTCATCCAGACAGTTGCCAAGTCACACCCTTGTGTAAGCTGGTATACAGAAACATACCCCTACACCAACAAGCCAAAATGACCAGGGGCCCGTTCTTCGCACGTCGCTAACTCGGTTAGCTGGATTTGATTGTTGACGATTTGGCATGATCTTGGATTGTTTGGTTCTTGGACGCTCATCCTGGACTTGCTGTCATAGCAACAGGTCCGTAAGCTTGAACCTGCTCGGGAGCAGGCTAACTTCATGTAAACAGGATTAGATTGCGGCTTTATAAGCGGAGGAGATGGGTAAGTCTGTCGCAGCCATGTCTTGTCCATTTTTACGACAGCAACCTGTTGCGGATGGTGCAAGAATAATTCGCAGAGCTTTTCGAATAAATAGACAGGATCATTTAGCGCAGCGCGATAGCGTCATTGTTGAGAGATACCGTTTCGTAAGGGTGTTATTTACATCATTCATTTGGAACCACACATTACGTGTTTAACACGGAGGAGTCGGGCTTTAACAACAGCACAGACTGTGTGCATTCGCAAACTTTACCTGGCGCTCAAGCAGTTTTTAGGGTTTTTTGTGTTATTTCTAAGCCACTTAAAACCGCAGGATTTTTTAGCTATTGCAAGTACATTTATAATTGTTAATGACATGCAATCATGACCATACCAATAAGCATGAATAACAGTTTGTGTCCTTCAGGCTTCCCTAACGTGATTGGTGCCATAGACAGCACACATGTCCCCATCAAGGCCCCCCCAGGCAAAATATAATTTTATAATTATAAAATATCAATATAATGAGGGGGATTTTGTAAAGCGAAAGGGCGTTCATAGTGTAAATGTGCAGGTAAATTACTATTACAATTTATAATACTCCAGATTATTTCATGGAAAAAAAGTAATGAAATCAAAAAGTGTGCAGTTGACTGACTAAAATCTCTTTGATGGTGTGTAACTCTATGCCCCACGTCAGCAATGTGGAAGCAAAATGGCCAGGATTAGTACATGACTCAAGAATTTTCAGAGAGTCAAATTTATGCACATTATTTGAACGTGGTAAGGGAACATACATTTCAAGCTCACAGTATTATACACAGTATTATGCTGAGCCTAACAGAACTGCATCTTTCCATTATACAGGGGATTGTGACGGGATCCTGCTTGGAGACAGGGGCTATGCCTGCAGGCAGTATTTTATGACGCCCTTCCCTGAGCCAAACCCTGGACCACAAACCCGTTACAATGCAGCTCTAGCCAGGACAAGCATTGAAATGACCTTTGGGCAACTAAAGGGAAGATTTCAGTGTCTGAAAAGTCTGAGGGTTGCACCTGACAGGTCCTGTGACATAATTGTTCCATATGCCATATTGCATAACATTGCCACTATCAGAAAGGAGAGGACTTCTGTGGTGGCGGTGCAGCCTGATGATGACCTCCAGCCACTGCACTTGAACCAACCTAGTGGCAGAGCTGCGCGGGACAGAATTGTGGAACACCATTTTTTTTCTGAATAAAAGACAAGACAAATATGCTTAGTTTCTTGAGTTTTATTTAAAAGATTATTTATAAAGAAAAGCCAGCAAGTCATATTTTGCCTGCAATAAGAGATAGTTATGGAAAGTCAGCAATACTACTATGTGTGAAATAGTGTATTAGCAACTCTGAAGCAACTCTATCTCCAGTGAAATTTTTCTCTCTTTCAAGTTGTCGAGTTCAATTTCTCCTCTAATTTCTCTTTTTTCACCTCAAAATACTCTATTTTTGGTTAAAGATGCCGCTTATATAGGGAACGGATGTCATCCGGTGTAATTTTGTGAAAAAAGGGTCAAAACATGCCTCATGCAACAAAAGACAAAAGTAAATCACTGCCCACCTCTGTATCAGCAGTTCTTTGTGCAGACTGTTCTGTGAGCTTTTCTGTAGACCTTTCTCTAGGTGTGGACTCCTGCAACTGATGTTGCAGACAGAAAGAATAGGTACACAAGTATATACAAATTATAGTTAAGTTATTTATGCACTGACAGGTTCTTCCTCCAAAGGACAGTCATCTGAGAGGATTTCTTCACAGGACGTGCAATGGAAATAAATGGGTATTACAATGTGTTGCACTCTTGGGGGGGGGGAATAATGTCATTACAATTAACTACACTGTAAAAAAATAATGTGATCAATAACTCATGGCAACATATTTTATATGAACAAAGTTTATTAGTTTTCACTTTCACAAACATTTGAAATGACTGTACCAAATTCATTTAATGCAGCAACAAACCATTTTACAGTATACTAAGAGAAATATAAGCTCATTTAGCCTAAAAGTAATGTAGGTGTTGCTGCTACTGGTCCCTGGCTTTGGGTATAAGGAAGAGCTGCCCCCAGGGATGCCCTCCACACTGGGTCGGTTTAAATTCAACCCAAGGGCCAGCTCTTCTGCTGGGGTATATTGTGGGGGTGCAGGACCACCACCTGTAATCTTTCAGCCTTTTTCTTTGTGGCTGTCATAAATAGACACATCATTTAACAGTGGCTTTTTACATAAGGACTGTATAAGAAGTGAAGGCTACCATTTTGTAGAATATTCTTGTACTTCACATTTACTTGTTCCCATGTTCTAGTGGGTCCCGTGGTGGCTCTGACATATGTAAATATGAAATAAATAAAAAATACATACTGTAGAAAGTGATTGATAGAAACATCTGACATGGACACCATTTATGCATTTAATTTGTTTGAATTAAATGTTCAAATTGGGCATAACCTTCCATTAAAAGCTCTTGTTCTGCTTGAGAGGAAAACTGGACGTGTTCTTTAGCCATGCTGAACAGCCAATCACAGCGTTAATGATCATTGTTTCTACTATCGATACATATCCCCTTTTAAACCAACGCAAGAACGCGCAATGATCTCAGAACTCTCAATCCAGCGATACTAATCATAAACAACAGGTGTGTTCGAAGAACCCAATTAGCCGGATCATGATTAGCACGATGATATCATCTTGGATGTGTCTTTTGATCTCGGATGTAATAAGCGACGTACGAAGAACGGGCCCCAGGGGACTTTGAAGTGTGAGGCACTGCACAAACAAAAGAAGGTTAGGGCACTCATGATACAATTCGTTTCGTTTCTTCAAGATATGTTCTTACCACAAACTGCTGACCTCTAATACAAGTTGGTAGCAGAAAACATCAGCACTTTACAGCATTCGTTTGTTCTATTTGCATGTTTCTACGTGTTGAAACATTATACTTTTTGATGGTTTAAACACGTTTGAACGACGGGGTATAGCTCATTGGTAGAGCATTTGACTGCAGATCAAGAGGTCCCCGGTAGGTGGGTGTCCCCTTTCAGATGTGCCTTAAATTAGATGTTACTGCGCCAGCCTGTAAAAACCATCACCATCAGCAACTGCAACCTTAAAACACTTGAGACAAGGAGTGTTAACCTTTATATTTTATGGTCGGATAACAGGCTGCTGGACGAGGGGGTGTTTCTCAGCCTGCCGCAGTGGAATTAGCTCAAATGGTAGAGCGCTCGCTTAGCATGCGAGAGGTAGCCGGATCGATGCCCGCATTCTCCAGCGACGTGGCTTGTTCTTTGCCTCCGATTGAGGCCAACAGGTACCTTCGCAAGCAGGGAAAAGTACAGGAACTGGACAAAAAGGCTTTCACTTGGATTGAAAAGGGCCAAGAGTGGGTGAACCATGAATGTGACAGCCTTTCCAAAACTCAGAATGTGCAATGTTTTGCAGACACAAGGAACTCGGACAGAATGCACCCGAAACGGCAAAGAGCTATGTCATCGGATGGCAGGGCTCGTCAGGATTTGAACCCGGGACCTCTCGCACCCTAAGCGAGAATCATACCCCTAGACCAACGAGCCTCGGATTTCGGCAATTCTGCAGACTCGGCCACCGGGCAAAGACAAGGAGGTCATGCTTCACTTGGGACAAGAAGTATGTTTTCGCACCAGTTCATCAACACAGTCGCCAAACTGCAATCCGCTCAATCCTTGCGGGTATACAGAAAACGTTTCCTTAATGTAGCCACTTTTTCTCTTGTTGGTTCCATGGTGTAATGGTGAGCACTCTGGATTTGAATCCAGCGATCCGAGTTCAAATCTCGGTGGAACCTCTTTGTGGGTCCCTATGTTTGTCATACACTTGGTTGTAGGGGAAGGTCAGAGTCAGCAATGCGAAAGATACCTGTGGCTTTGAATTTATAGTGGGAAGCGCATTGAATTCAATCATCTGTATAACCAGTGCACTGAAAAGCACTAATCGATATACGTACACTCTAATTAAAATCGCAGACCCCTTGACCAACAGCTGGTTGTAGGGGAAGGTCAGAGTCAGCAATGCGAAAGATACCTGTGGGAAGCGCATTAAATTCAATCATCTGTATAACCAGTGCACTGAAAAGCACTAATCGATATATGTACACTCTAATTAAAATCGCAGACCCCTTGACCAAACGGCTCTAGACCAAACTGCAGTATTGGGGAAAGACAAGCAGGTCATGAGACAATGAGTTTGGTTTTGGACAAGTTCATCCAGACAGTTGCCAAGTCACACACTGCTTACCCCTTGTGTAAGCTGGTATACAGAAACATACCCCTACACCAACAAGCCAAAATTACCAGGGGACTTTGAAGTGTGAGGCACTGCACAAACAAAAGAAGGTTAGGGCACTCATGATACAATTCGTTTCGTTTCTTCAAGATATGTTCTTACCACAAACTGCTGGCCTCTAATACAAGTTGGTAGACAGAAAACATCAGCACTTTACAGCATACGTTTGTTCTATTTGCATGTTTCTACGTGTTGAAATATTATACTTTTTGATGGTTTAAACACGTTTGAACGACGGGGTATAGCTCAGTGGTAGAGCATTTGACTGCAGATCAAGAGGTCCCCGGTATCCGGGTGTCCCCTTTCAGATGTGCCTTAAATTAGATGTTACTGCGCCAGCCTGTAAAAACCATCACCATCAGCAACTGCAAGCTAAAAACACATTTGACAAGGAGTGTTAACGTTTATATTTTATGGTCGGATAACAGGCAGCTGGACGAGGTGGTGTATCTCAGCCTGCCGCAGGGGAATTAGCTCAAATGGTAGAGCGCTCGCTTAGCATGCGGGAGGTAGCGGGATCGATTCTCCGCATTCTCCAGAGACGTGGCTTGTTCTTTGCCTCCGATTGAGGCCGACAGGTACCTTCGCAAGCAGGGAAAAGTACAGGAACTGGACAAAAGGCTTTCACTTGGATTGAAAAGGGTCCAGAGTGGGTGAACCATGAATGTGACAGCCTTTCCAAACATCAGAACGAGATGTTGCAATGTTTTGAAGACACAAGGAACTCGGACAGAATGCACCTGAAACGGCACAGAGCTATGTCATCGGATGGCAGGGCTCGTCAGGGATTTGAACACCGGGCAAAGACAAGGAGGTCATGTTTCACTTGGGACAATAAGTATGTTTTCACACCAGTTCATCAACACAGTCGCCAAACCGCAATCCGCTCAATCCTTGCGGGTATACAGAAAAAGTTTTCTTAATGTAGCCACTTTATTCTCTCATGGGTTCCATGGTGTAATGGTGAGCACTCTGGACTTTGAATCCTGCGATCCGAGTTCAAATCTCCGTTAACATTCGCTGTTGGTTAGAAAAAAAGAACCTGCAGGGAACGTTAGCTTTTGGTTAGGGAAAAACTAACCTACAGGGAACGTTCTGTGAACCTTTATATAACTGTTGAGAAATAAAAAATTGTTTTATGTTAGCACAGTTCAATACAGGGGAGTTGCTATGATTGGAAGGGAGTCTATGATGACAGTACCCCCGCCACGAGGGCCGACCCAACACAGCGGGCCAAGAATTAGAGCGGGGAGGTGAGTAAGGGACAGGACTAGAAGAGCCTGCGTGACTGGAGAAGACTGGGGAGAGTGTCCAAGGGGAAAAGGTCCTTGGGGATACCCGGCTGGAGAACCGGCTGGAGAACCGGGTGGGAGGCTGGCCTGTCCGGACTGGATGCCGGCTAAATACTCAAAGGGACCCCGGATTAGCCTCTCTCGCTCTGCCAGAGGTGGAGGATCAGCGAGACCTGCTAGGAAGAAGGCATTCACGATGATCTCCGAGAGGAGCCCCTGCCTAGCCGTCGTTGTCCGGACATATTCAGCGAAGTCCCCATTCCCCTGAGGGGGAAAGGGGCCATCGCCGCTCTGCAACATGGTGGAAATCGACTGCCACCAATGCTGGCGAACAGCAAACTCCCGTCTAGCCAGGGATGAGGTGCTGCCTACTGGGTTTATCCTTGGTCAATTCATTCTGTCACAATATGTGGAAGGCAGAACCCAAACGAAGGCAGCAGTTGAAAATAAAATTTATTTCAATAAATAATAAACCTGCAATGGGGGAAACAATAAATTAAATCAAGACTACAAACAAGGTCCAGGACTATATTAATAAGCCCGAAGGCCCGACGGCAGGATGGCAGGAAGGCACGACGGCACGCAATGAACCGACACGGGACAATAAGCAGAAGGGAACTATATAGGGACACAGAAATCGAGGTATCTTATACTTAGAGTGAGTAACCATAGTAACCTACTCTGTGAACCTAACCTGGTCGGGAGCAGGTTTTATTCCACAAACCCGAGGTTTTTTACAATCTCCACCCCTTTTAGAAACGTGTTGAAATTGGCATGTCTGCTTATTCAGGAACCCGTAGATGAGGAAGCTGCATTCATTCAGAGAGAGTTACATTTACGTCGGGAGAGAATATATGGTGAAGCCCCGTTTGGATATTTTATCATATCCGGACGATTTTTTATTTGAGCGATACCGTTTTTCTTTACAGTCCATTACATATATCCACAATCTGCATCATCCTTACATCACAAACCTCACTCGTCGGGGTCGCGCTCTTACATCTGAGCAGATTCTCTGTATGGATTTACGTTTCTTTGCTAATGGAAGCTTTCTTTATAACACCGGGGATGCAGAACACGTTAGCAAGGCAACTGTATGCAGAGCAGTAAGAAAAGTGTGCATCGCTCTCAAGCACTTTTTGTACATTTTTGTTAAGTTTCCTGGCCACAAACCTTTGAGAGCCATCAAAGAAGAGTTTCATAGGATTGCAGGTGAATGGTGTACGTCTTTCTGAATTAGGCTGATCAAATAAATGTACATGTAACAGGTCCCACTCGCCCCACTCTGCGAGGTCTTCGAACCGACGTCGGTCCGAATGGAAGACGGGCGCTCTAACGAGAAGCCTAAAGACCCCAGTCTCTATCGTCTGTCGCTAAAGTGTCTCTGTTGGTCGGAGAGTGAGGCTTTACACACTGCACAGCTCTTCACTAGCTGGCCTCCGTTACACATAGCTGGAGCAGGGGCAAGCATGGCCAGTTTTTTTGTCTTCTATAGCCAGGTTCTCGGTTCTCATATACTCAACTTTCAAGGCCAGTTTATTAAATATATTAAACATTTCCCAGTCAGGCATCCTACTAGCAAGAGCATTTAAACTCATTGGACTGAATTATGTTTTTATATTTCATTTTCAGCTGCTGCCATGTTATTTTTATTGCAGAAGGATTGCACCTACATGACAAAAATCGTAGGTATATATGTTTATTCATATATATAGTGTGGTGGACTTAAAAAATGAGGAGGCAGATTTCTTCCCATGTAATTTTTGTTCATCTCTGCACTATTAACCAGTGCGTTTGTCAGAAAGCCAGTGTCATTTCAGTGTTTATGTGTGAACAATTCCTTTTAACTACTACAAGTTCATTACAGTATGTACTTCTGATTTTTTTTGTTACTTATTTTCCATGTTTTGGGAAAAGGTACATCAACACCACCTTCATCTTCTTCGGGAACATTTGGGATTTCCTATATAAAATAACATCATTACCAATACCATCCATTTAATTATTAGCAGTCCCAGAAATACTCAACGCATTTAAGAGATCAAATCATATAGATGTGACTTACTTTAGCCTTGCTGCTATCCTGAGCAAGCCTGATCACAAGCAAAAGTTTTTGAACAAATCTGAACCACGTAATATTCTGTCTGTCACGGCTCACGTGCCGGACGAGACAGACACGGATCCAGGAGTACAAAAACGGGTAACTTTTAATAAATCAAACAGACAGGTACACGTAACGCAAGACAAGACATTCAATAACCGACAAGGGGACAAAGGAAACACAAGGTCCTTTGTAATGACAATGATGGGCGCTGGCACGGGTGTGCATTGGGGCGCTGGCTCGGAACACCAGAGGGGACCCAACTCACGGAGAGCCTCTGGTGCAATCAGGACCGGTAGCTGTGCCCGGGAAGGCCGGAGATTTTGACCCTCATGGCCTTCCATATTCCGCTGCTGCGGAATCTCGGGAGCGCACTCGCGCTGCTTTCGCGGTAGTGCCCAGCGACGTGGATGGCGCCGACGGGACTTCGTGGAGGAATGGAGCGTGTTCCCGGAGTGAGTCAGGGCGACCCCCACGCGGATGACCGGTACCGAACGCGAACCGCTCAAGCCACCGTCAAGCTCCCCAACGCGGTCCACGGATTCCTCCCCCGGTAGAACCTGATTGATCAACTCCTCCAGGGGAAGGTCGTCCGCGTACGGGAGCAGAACGCCGGCGAGCAGGTCGTCGTCCAGACCGGCCAAAAACACACGGTTTAGTGTGGGATCGTCCCAACCCACCCGGCAACAGACCTCAAGAAACTCCTCCACGTACCTCTCCAGTGGCCGTCCGTCTTGAAGACCCACGAGCTGGTCCACTGGAGAGATGTAGATGTAATCCATCTTGTTAGGTCGGTTATTCTGTCACGGCTCACGTGCCGGACGAGACAGACGCGGATCCAGGAGTACAAAAACGGGTAACTTTTAATAAATCAAACAGACAGGTACACGTAACGCAAGACAAGACATTCAACAACCGACAAGGGGACAAAGGAAACACAGGGTATAAATAGTCCTTGGTAATGACAATGATGGCTGGCCGGTGCGGGAAACGAGGTGATTACGGATGACGAACAGGTGCGGGATCGTGAAATGAAGTCCATAGGGAAAACAGGTAGGGAAATGGACGGGAGTGTTACACTGTCAACAATCGATAACTCCTCTGCCTCCGCCATCTCCGACACGAATCCTAAACTCCGATAAATACAACTAATAAAACAATTGAATTAACGTTCAATCTAATTTAGCGCCCGCAGTTTAAAATGTATGATGAAGACGAGCAGGAAGGCGGGATCTCGCTGATGAGTTAATCCAATCATAGCCCGTTGGAGGCATTGCCTCCTCTCACGTGACTTTTCTCCATTCTTTTCAATTACCCCCACTCAAACTCACAGCACGCTTTAGCGGGTATATTTAAAGTCAATGAGCTTAGAGGAGGCAAGAGCCTCCCTTTGGATTTCTTTCGAGCGGGGTCGCTGTTTCACACTGTTGTAAACGCTGACTTATCTCATGTTTAGCTCAATACGTTATATCCGCTGTCCTATTCTATTTCTGAACTGTTAATAATATTCTCATTCGATTATTTTCGAGGAGGAGGGGAGGCACTGCCTCCCTTGCCTCCTCGGAGGAAACGCCCCTGAGTGCCTCCAATTCGACTGGCGAGAAATAAACGGAGTGCTTTTTGTCACGTGGCGTTGCCATGGTGAATCGTGTTATCTTCGCTCAGATGATGGCTTTTTAAAGCCGCGGTGAACACGTAACCTAGAGTGAATTTACTCAGAGTGGATTGAACTCATTGAAACCAGCTGTTCTGAAACAGAAAACTCAGATTAGCCATTATCTGAGTAAATCAACTCAGAGTTCATATTTTAACTCAGTGTTGCTTGAACCTCCTTATTGAAACGGGTCCCTGGATAAATATGACTTTTGTATTGATTTAAAGTGAATCTGAACTTGTTTTCTGTGCAGCATTTGAGGTCTAAAAAACTACAGAGCATCTTTTCTGTTATGTTCACCTGTTTCTCCGGTTTTCAATCGGCAACAAAATGCTAATAGAAACTTTTTTGTTTGCAATTTGGGAAAATATTGCTAGTAGTTCACAGAATAAAACAAGGAAAATCACTTGACCTAAACAAATACCTATAAAAGATCAATTCAGAAAAAAACTGAAAGTGGTCTTTGAAATGTTTTTCACAGCTGTATATTCAGAAACCAGTACTACTTGGAGAAAATAGAATCTGCAAATGATCTGCTTATATAAAATGGTTCATTATTACCAACTAAAGAACCAGTTTAACAACCTCAGTTGTTTATTCAGTTGATTCATGTGCACATTAAAAGGAAAGGATCCCATTTTACACCTACTCCATCACAAAGGCCTACACTGTATTCATTTAAGTCTGCACAAATTTGCCAAGATACGTTGTAAACAGTCTCAAAAACATATCAGAAGTCATATGTTTAAACTGTTCTTATTTGTTAAATGAAACGCTTTAAATCTTTAAAAAAAGATGAGGGTTTTGAGCCCACAAAGCCCCACCCTCGCAACGCCACTTCCATTCACTTTTTATTATTTTCTAAAAATACATATTTGTGGTTGTTCACAGCTCAAGAAATGTATAATCTTAACATTTACAAAAGTGCTGCGTTTAAAGCATTAATATTAAAAATATAAATGTCGCCATATAGGGTTTGTAATGTAGCTTCTAATGTTAACTTAATAAGAATAGGAATATAAATGTAGATGGCAATATGTTTATTAACGAACGCTTGTGTTAATTTATATTCAATTAAATTTTATTTATATAGCTCTTTTCACAATGTGCATATTCCAAAGCAGCTTTATAAATATTGATATCTTAAATATGTTTTGTATGTAGTAGGGCTTAGGGGCATAGGGATGATCACTTCGGATCACCTTATGGTAATGTTCCTCCAGACCGCGAGGTGGCGTCCGTGAATCACTGACGCTACGGACACAAACACTTTATCACTTGACGAGGAAATTGTCATTCAAATCCAGCCACAGCTGAAAGGAGCATCTTCAGAATAGACAAATATTCCATTACCCACAATTACTGTGAATATATTCGTTTAATAGCAGCAAGTTTAATGCAGAATATTGCGTCTCGTCGGAACAGCTGTGATGTCTGACAGCTGAGAGAAATGTAAACATGTTCACGTGCTGACACGTGTGCTGCTGGTAAACACACATGTCGTTTTCATCATGACTGTTCCAGCCTTACAGAACAGCAGTGTTTTCTACAGGAGGATCTTCAGTCTCTTCCCGCAGGACATCAGTCTGGCGTTCGCTTATGGATCTGCTGTCTTCAGACAGACTGGAACCTCTCAAGGTCAGGTGGGGGTAAGAAACGTTTTAAGGTCTTCACGTGACGTCTGTTATCTTTCTGTGAATGAGCTACGGTACAGTAATGGCATCACATTGTTATATCACGGTGCAGAGTTAACATGGTTGAACAACGAAAAACCAACCACCAGTGGCGGCTGGTGAAAAATATTCTCGGTGGGGCTGTGCCATACTTTTTTGTTTCCGTAACCATCGCAATAAAATTTAACACAAACTGCAGGACAGCAGTGCTCAGTGAAATAGTCAGTAATTATTTAATGCCAATATTAAAAAGTTGAGGCATTCGTACACAAAAACATAAACATCATGATGCACAAACACAAGCCTTTTATTTATGGAGCGATTTTAGTCTCATTAATCATTCATGCGTAAAACAAGATACACACATGCGTAAACAGTTTCGCATGCATAAAACCTAATTTACGTGCACATAGTATATATTTACATTTACGAAAAGCAATTCACGTGCGTAAAACTAAACTATTTTCTCATAAAGTACGTTTCGCAAACATACAACTGCGCACAAAACTTTCGAAAAGTTAAAATGTACACGTTTGTATTGTTATGCGAATGTACAAATCGTAACACACGTGTGAATCGCGTTGGACGTGTGTGTGTGTGTTTTGAGACTCTCCTGGCAACGCACTTGGGTTGTCGTACTCTTTAGCCAATCAGATTCAAGCTTACCATTCAACCAATCACAACCCACTGAGGGTGCACGACTCGAGGAAAACGGCTCTGCGCAACTTTAGTGCAGTTTGGCTCAAATACAACGGAAATGACGCATCACCCTCACCGCACGTTAATCACATTACGATCTGTTCTACGCTTGCGCTGCTTCGTGGGTACAATTTCTTATATTTTTTACTTTTAAATAAAATACATTACTCAATTTACTTCGCTGCTGTCCACCTGGTCTCATTTCACTATGTGTTCTGTCAAGTCAGTTTGAAATACTCTAATGTTTCCCCTGACTTTGTAGTTCTTTCTTCATGTAAATGAATATAGTCTAGTTAGACATACGTGTTATGGTCCTTATTCGCTTCTGTAAACGCCATTGAAGGGATTATTTTACTAATTCAGATTAAATGGATAGATATATTACCCTATATAGACACATACTAATAAATTACTACATTTAAAGTTAACTAGTATTATCAGATTTTAATAAAAACGACACAAAGCGTCTTTGACAATACTACTGACCTCAGATAGAAACACGGTAAGGTAAATAGCCATGATACAGCAATGAATCGCAAAATGGGAGGAAACTGAAGATTTGCAGTCGATAAAAACACTTTATTCCACATGTAACCAAAATCATTTTCATGTAACAACTCTATTATTTTGGATTGGTAACCACATAAACTGTCAAGTAGTGAACTATACTACTCTAAGAATTTAACTGGTTGAGGTGGCCAAGTATGAACCAGATTCCGGTCAAAGAATCAAGAGTGAAGGAAGACATTGAGGCTTTGTTTGGCAATCCTATTTATTCCTGTTGCCACTATTGAACATGTGGGTTTGTTCTACGAAGGAACAAGATAAATAATAACAATTACAAATTATCAATAACCATCGCTAACATTGTTAGCAAAGCCAATAGCGCTTATAATGCAAATATGCACAGTACAAATGTATAACCTACATCTCCACCTGAACCCTAATACAATGAACACCACATATAATAATATTTAGGGTAATATATTATCACAAGTAGTAATGTGCAAACCCGTTTGTAGCAGCTACATGTAGCGTTAGCTTAGAAACATCGCGGCAATCACGTCCGCAAATAACCGCTAAAGCGGAACAATACAAACAATGTAAACATTCGAAACAGCAATAGCATACATAATACTGATTTCAACATTGTGCAAATAAATGAATACATCACGGAAAAGGAGCAGCAACATGAACAAAGGATGAAACCTTTACTGATAGGTTACACTAATACTGGTCCGTCTGGGAAACACTAAAAACACTTTAGTTCCTAAGGCAGGCTTTCTGACATAAACACATATCGTAATGGTAACGTAAGCAACGTTTAAAAACATAAAAACAGACTCGCCGTGAACGGTTAAACTATGTAACGTTAGCCTACAAAACAAACTATGTGCCGCCTGCACCAAAGCTGCGCAGAGCCGTTTTCCTTGAGTCCTGTAATTGGTTGAATGGTAAGCTTGAATCTGATTGGCTAAAGAGTACGACAACCCAAGTGGAAGGGGTTGCGTCGCCAGGAGAGTCTCAAAACACACACACACACACGTCCAAGGCGATTCACACGTGTGTGACGATTCGCACATTCGTAAAACAAGACAAACGTGTACATTTTAACTTTTCGAAAGTTTTGTGCGCAGTTGTATGTTTGCGAAACGTAATTTGTGAGAAAATAGTTTTGTTTTACGCACGTGAATTGCTTTTCGTAAATGTAAATATATACTATGTGCACGTAAATTAGGTTTTATGCACGCGAAACTGTTTACGCATGTGTGTATCTTGTTTTACGCATGAATAATTAATGAGACTAAAATCGCTCCATATTTATTTGCATTTAAACTGAACTTGTAAACAATTGACTATTTCTACATATAGAAATGGATATCAAGTGGCTGAACTCAAACCTTTGACTGGAAGAATAGCATAAAGTATTTTATGATCAAACTAAATGTAACTAATTGTTAATGTGCTCCAGAACTGCAACAATTAATTGATACAAAACATATATACAGTAATATTAGCAAACACACTATTAACATTTTTTAGAGTACCATATATAACTGAATGATTTTTATGCTAAGGTCAACTATATACAAAGAAACGTGTGTGTGTGTGTGTGTGTGTGTGTGTGTATCTGTGTGTGTGTGTGTGTGTCATCTTATTTGTACAGGAATTTTGCCCGTCTGTCCTTCTGAGTGGCAAACCTCTCAATGACCCTTTTATTAAAGTCAGGAATGTCCCTGACAAGTTTCTTCTCCATGGAGAGCATAGCCAGAGCATTCAGGCGATCCTGTGTCATGCTGTTTCTCAGGAAGGTCTTGATCCTCTTCAGTGTAGAGAAGCACCTTTCTGACTCAGCTGTTGTCATGGGTGTGGTGATGAGGATCTTCAGGAGGCTGACAGTCTCTGTGAAAGTGCTCTGAAGGTTGTTCTCCATGAAGAACTGGAACAGGGGCACTGCACCACTACAAGCCTTGAACTCACTGTTCTCATAGATGAGGGACAGTTCAGTTTTAAGCTTGGCCTTGTCCAACATGGGGTATGCCTCCACAGTTGTTTCAAGCGCTGTATCGGGAAACTTCACACTGTGTTGTGTGAACAACTCTCCGTGCAACAGTGTTGCGCTGATGAGGTGCTGGGTGAAGGAGAACCTCTCCTTGGCATGAATCAGGATGGTATCACATACCTGTAAAAGATACATCCTCAGCTTTAATTTGCAATAAAGCTATTTTGATGCAAGTGATCCTGACTGAACACATGCCTATGTCCAAGTCAAGTATATGATTACTAAGGTGCTGATTGTTCAGGGTTTTTGGTTTTGGCTACATACTACCAGGCCTGAAAAAAAGTTCTAGGGAAAACACTGACAATTACATCACAACTTACCTCTGTAGCCAACCTCTGTTGTTCTCCTGGTCCCAGCATCCTCCGTCGCTTTATGGGATGCTGCTGCTCGTCAGATGCGCTGTCCCCACACAAAGAGGGAACGGAGGCCCTGGGTCAAAAAGTAAAGTTTAATTTGATAACTTGCCATCAGACTTCTTAACTCACTGTAACCCCCCCTCAACACACAGACATAACCAGCGACTATATATATATATATATATATATATATATATTTGTGTGTGTGTGTATGACACACACAAACTGTCTAGTAACTGCTTTTAACCTGTGATGTACATAATTAACTTATGTTATTACGTTTTTAAGCCATTTTTAAGGGATGCAAACATAATTTTGTTCTGCTGTGCACTTGTCCTATGTAAGTAATAGTCTGAATGACAATAAAGTTAATCTTGAATCTTCAATAACAACTAGGCCTCTTCTAGAAACTGACCTGGTGGACACCTGAATAAGTCTGTTATTACAAACGGTGTAATACTTTCCTGCATTATTATCAAAGTCTGATTGTGTATTATCTTTCCTTTTAAAATCCTAAAACAAATATAATTGTGATGTGCTCTATGATAATCACTCACTTTGATGACAAGACACATTTAGGCTTTTGCACTGTTGGAAGTGAGCTATTCATCTTTCTAACAACAATTAGAAACAGCCAATAGTAAATATAGTTATTTACCTGATTGTTAGCATGCTGTCTGTGAACCTCTGGACAAGTGCTTTAATGAAGACAGGGTCGATGTTCCTCTTCTGCAGCTGGCTGAAAAGCATGTCCACATTTGGCATGATCTTGTGGAACAGTGCCAGGAAAAAACAGAAAGCCTCGTCTTCGAGCATCCTCACAAAGCCCCCAGCCTCTCTGACAGTCGGGGGGTCAAAGTTCCCAGAGTCTCTGATGGTCTGGAAACACGATAGGAGGTCTTCCTTGTGCTCGTACACAGTGTTTACAGCGCGACTGTGGAAGTTCCACCGTGTTGTAGAGGCTCTGGGGAGTCTATGCGCAACCACTTGGTCAAGCACGGTGGTTCGCTTGGGAGACCTGGAGAAGAAAGCAGAAAATCCTGCAAGGTCGGAAAAGAAAGTGCCGATCCTGGGGATGCCTGAAGTAGCCTGCTGCATGATGAGGTTCAGCTGATGTGCATAGCAGTGGACGTAGTGCGCATTTTCGTACACATCCACTATTTTACGCTGCACTCCGCCGGTGGCTCCCCTCATCACACTTGCTCCGTCGTAAGCCTGGGCAATAAGTTTGGCCTTTTGTCCATGTGAGAGTATGGTGCTGAGCCTCTCCAGCAGCGCTGTAGCGATGGTGTCGGCGGTTGCGTTCTGGATCGTAATGAACTCGAAAAACCGCTCTTGGATGTTACTGTTAGCATCGATGTAGCGTAGCACCAGCACCAGCTGGCAGTGGGTGGAAACGTCAGTCGTCTCGTCGGCTTGAATTGCGATAAAATCAGCACTCTTTACTTCCTCCAGGATGTAATCCTTAAGCACTGACAGCATGCAGTCCAACAGCTCGTTCTGTATCGTCTTTGACGTGCCCTTAAAAACAGTAGCTGTCTTCAGGTGCTCCTCCAGCACACTGTCAAGGGAGGCAACAAAATCCACCAAGCCCCGGAAAATGCCGGGGTTGTCCGAGGAGTCAGTCTCCTCATGCCCACGCAAGGCCAACTCAAAAGCACCACAAAACTTCACACAATCGATAATTTTGGATAAAATGTGCCTGTTTTTATCCACCTCCTCATTATGTTTTCTCACCGCAATTCTGTGGCCGTCATCCAGCTGCGTAGCAATGTTCACCCTTCCTAATATGGCTAGCTTTACAGAGTTATCCATATGTGCCCTGGTGTTCTCGTGTTTCTTTACCTTCTCTGACAGGTGCTTCATATCCCTCACTCCGGTAACTGTCCATGCTGGATCTGTCCCCGTCGTTTTAAAAAGCAAGCACGGAAAGCAAAATAAAGCATTAGCATGGGTGCACCCAGCTAGCCAAGCCTTCCTGGTGTACCAGCTACGGGAGAAGCCGCGCATATACTGCTTCCCTTTTTCGCTAGCCTGCTGTTTAATTGAGAGGTCAGCTTGTTCTGGGCCCAGCTCTTTCACCCGAACTTTCTCCGACAAAGTTCTCCTCTCAAACGGATCTTGGAGGAGAGATTTCACCGAGTTAGGGTTGGGTCTTGGAGGAGTAACGTCCGCGCTCGCCATTGTCGTTTAGTAAAAATGGCGCCCCTAGAGGCGAGCCCAGTCCTTATTTTATCAGGGCTTGGGGCGATAAAATTATCGCCCTTCTTGGATTCTATTTAAGAACGCTGATTGGCTAAATTTTATGTCATACATTCATACCTTAAATTAGCAATTGGCTTAACTGCTACATAGACCCGCCTCCTTGGGGCGCTTTCTCTATCGCCCCAGAGCTGATGAAGCGGTCAGACAGGCAGAGGAAAGGTTGCAAATATGATTTTGTATCATATTTTACATGTATTACTGGGTGCATTCCATATTTAAAACACACAAATATTGACATACTGATGTTTTTCTCATTATTATTACTATTTTTGTTTTAATTGTTTTAATTTTTTTTTTTGTGACTTAAGGGGGGGCGGCGCCCTAGCGCCCTCTATTGGCCGGCCGCCACTGCCAACCACATTCTTTATATAACACAAGCATACAATATACATATATTCAAAAAACGTAGTTGTCTTTGTAAATTAATTTTAATCTCCACAACCAATTTTCTTTCATGTGTGTATGACTTGATTTGCCTGGTCTGCATTGACTGTCTCGTTATTGTGTTTTTTGTTTTGTGTGTTTCAGAAGAACATGCTGGACTTTATTTTTGCCGTGGACGATCCGGTCACATGGCACAGCATGAACCTCATTGAGAACAGAAAACACTACTCTCTCCTCAAGTATCTGGGCCCTAAACGGATCAGCAACATCCAGAATGACTACGGAGCTGGAATCTACTTCAACACGCTAGTACCGGCCGATGATCGGGTAAAAACACATGATGACAGCAGTCATATGTAAACTTATTTGACACCTTGAGACCGTGAAATGCTTGCTGTACATAAAACACAGATTTTTTAAATATATTACATTCTACAACCACTTGTCTTTGCAGGTTATAAAGTATGGTGTGATCAGTACAGATACACTGATCAATGACTTATGTCATTGGAAAACCCTCTATGTGGCAGGCAGATTACACAAACCTGTGAGTATTTTTTTCTAGATCTTCTTTCAGCAGTAACAACTAAGAACCAATAGATGGCAGCACCAAAGCATAAATCCTGAAAAAATGTCCCTGAAAAATAAATCTGTACAGCTTTTTCAAATCTGTAATGTTGACATATAATGTGTACATGGAAAAGCGTTTAAGTTCTGTGACCAGTGACAATTACTTTTTAAATTGTCACCATTTATTATATCTGTTCACCGCCTTTATCTAGTACATTTTAAATAGTTATGGGATGATTGAAATCTTTTTTAAACATACAAATATTCTGTGTAATCACGATGAGGCATAAAATTAGCTGTTTAAAACATTTATATGATGTCTAGAATGTCACACCGCATGTTAACTTCCTAAATGTATTTCATGTGAAATAACCAGCATTTGAAAATTCAATTTTGTTTGATATTTTATACATTTCAATACAAGACCAAATAATGGACCAACATGGATTTTCTTTAGGTTCGTATTCTGCTTCAGAATGACAGTGGAAAACTTCGGGCCGCTCTCGTGGGAAACCTTAAAAGTGCCGTGATCGCGTCCTTCCTGATGCTGCCTGAAAGTTTTTCAGAAGAAGACCTTTTTCTCAGGATCACGGGACTGTCCTACTCTGGTGAATATAGCAAAATCTGTTTTCAGATGTAACTTATTTACATCTGAAAACTCTCCATAGACATAATGCTATTTTATTTTTAGTAATGGGCATATAACTTGTGATCCTGTTCTTTATATTGTACTTAGAAAGAATGAATTGTAATGAATGGTTTCCAACTGTAGGGGATTTCAGGATGGTGATTGGCGAGGATAAATCCAAGGTCTCCAACATCGTAAAGGACAACATGCCACATTTTCGGAAGTTATATAACAATATTCTTCAAGAGTGCCCACAGGTGGTGTACAAGCCTCAACAGGGCCGACTGGAGGTGAGAGATGTCATGTGATGGCTCACGTCCACCTCATTCAAAGTATATTTGATATGCATGTTTCATATGCCTTTTCAACTGGCATTCTAGAGTTGTTACTGTGAAATATAATAAGAATTTTATAATAAGGAAATTTTAGTGTGGCTACATAAACACTCTGTAAACACATCCCTGTTAAACTGGCAGGGTTGCATTGATCGGATTGAATGTTTTTGTTTTCTTCAAACAGTATCCCCTGCGCTTTAACTGGTTAACTTCTGTTGTTTTGGCTTATCTGATCCTCATTGTGTTGATGTTTGTGGCCCGAACAAACACACACACACACACACACACACACAGGTTTATTTGTAACCGTTGGGGCTGTGGGACTCTCCATAGACATAATGCTTTTTATACTGTACAAATATATACTGTATATTGTTTAGAAACCTACAGCCTACACACACGTCCTTAGACGTAGCCATTTTTATACTAACTGTATATTCTATCCCCTAACCCTTAAACAAACCTCTCTGCAGTTTTATTTTTCAAATAAACAATTTAGGTTGATTCAGAAGGTTTTTTTTCTCATGAATGTCCCCACAAGATCAACAAATGACTAGATCTATATGGGGTTCTGAAGGCCGTTCTGATGTTTGGAAATGTGTTTCATGTGCACAGTCACGTCAGGATGTGACATGACTTACACATCACACGCAAAGCACATCAGTGTCTACAGCTGTATGAAATTCGCGCTGATCTATTGGATGATGAATGAACAAACAAGTGGGTTTAGACGTGGCAAACATTCATAAATTGTGTAAATGCAGTCATCCTTCTGTTGTTTCGGCTCTTTTTTATTGTGTTAAAATAGCCCGAGGAGGCAGTCACACAACAGCATTGGTGGAATGCAAAATATGTTTTATTCATCTAAATAAAAAATAATTGGTCCCCGTGTGAATAGACCTCAACTCCACCCTACATGCTAATGTTCCAGGCCACATTCTTCCATCATAAATTGGTAACAGTAAAGTATTTTATGTTGAGAGCACACTTTTTGTCTATTGACCAGGTTGACAAGAGTCCAGAGGGTCAGTTCACGCAGCTCATGGCTCTTCCACGGACTCTACAACAGCAGATCACACGTCTGGTGGATCCACCTGGGAAAAACAGAGACGTGGAGGAAATCCTGCTGCAAGTGGCACAGGACCCAGACTGCGGATCAGTCGTACAGCAAGGTAAAACAGATCTTTGTCAATGCACGTGATTTATGGAACTGCTAACAGTCGACTTGAGATGGGATGCTCACAAACAGAGAAATCTAGACAATAGACGTGGCTTTACTATAGGTGTCTTTGCATATTCGACTTCTACATGAGGAAATGTTTTAACATGAAAGCGATTACACTTCGACTCCAGATGCTTCGACTCCGAGCTTAATCTCATTTGAAAAGCATGGCCAGAATTATTTACACCACACCGAAGAATAATCCAGTTCTCAAGAAGCGAGATGTCTGCAGGACTCACCAAACTGGCTGGCTGGGTTGTGTGGTGTTGAGTTTCTCCAGTGGCCTCACCCACCTGTCTCATTGTCATAATAACCGTCACTTCAGTACACACAAACACCTGTGTGTGTTTACCCAAATGATCAAAGCACAGTTTACAATTATTTCACACTCTCGTAGGATTTCCATGATAAATATGAATCGCAGATCATCTCAGATATGTACAAGTAAATTGGAGTATTACTCTTTGGTGATGATCGCATCATTTCTCTGTTTGGTTATGTGATGCCGAAACAAAGCACATACATATTAAGTAGTAACCAGATTAGGAACGATTGGATGAGCCGCGGTCAAATCATCGATTCGTGTATCATATGTATGCTTTTTATTTCATCAGGAATCTCGTCAATAGTGAAAACCTCCAGCATAACACAAAGTGCCAAGGGAATCGCCACAGCCGGTAAAGGACCGTCTAGATGTTACATTGAAATGATATTTTGTAGCCTAGACCTGCTGTTATAGAGAACACAGGGAATTCGTATTAGACGTGTTTCTATGTTGTTCTCTATCATGATTAGATGCTTGGCTGACGTTTATGAAACAGTAGGACATGACTGATGTTAATATACTTTGATGTTTCTACAGGTCTTGTCAAAACTGTGTCATACAGTGTTAAAAAGCTGCAGAAAATGTGGAGAGGATGGCGCAGAAAATCATCACAATCCTGACTTCACCATGTTATTTACAAATATTTATAAAATGTGTGAATTGATGACTGAGGAGTACACAATATTTCTAATAAACATTTCTATTAAGCTGTACAGCAGTGTTTGTGCGCTTCGCGTTGTACCTGTTGCAAGGATGTGGCGTCACTCGCTCATTAACATAATGTGTGCTGATGTCACTCCGTTGACTCTGACCAATGAGAGTCCTTCACTCTCATCACCTGCTAGGAAGCGAATTCCATCATTCCAAGCATTCTTCCCACAGCTCGCGCACTGCCACTTCTCAAGCGCTCAGTCCTGGATCACCGACTTCAACGCTGGACTTTATTCACTGGATTTAACGTTTTCTGCGGGCTTTTCGCTTGACATCTCTGCTTAACTTTGTGATCCAGCAGATTCCAAAGTGGCGCTTCAAGGTAGTAAAGTTTACACGACTTTAAAGTGACTCTTAATGTACATAGCAGCGAAGTCATTATATGAATTTCATAATATGATGGAAGTCAAACAAACGTTTCATTTAACCAAATAAATCGAGAAAAATGAGTCCGTTCAGTAAGCGACATTTGTGAGGAAGTTAGTTTGCAACGCGCGAATGTGAACGCATTAATAAGTAACTGAATATCTAAAGTCTCGATGACTTCCTCATGTGTAACACGCGGCAAGTGACGCGACGCTACACAGCTAGAACGCAACGCTCCCATTATAATCAAATAACCTGTAGCGAATGTTTTGCAACGCTCGCACGCGGTTTGATTGGAATGAACGCGCCGCGCGGTGAGACGCGTTTCAAACGCTACAATATAAGAGCGATCTTCAGTTATTTTAAAACCAGTGTAAACGTGAACGTTTGAATGAGAGATAAGGCGAGCTGCGCACAGCTGCGCAGCTCTGACTGGAATGGTATCTGTGGAATGTTACGTGTGGGAAGTGGGACGCTGCGAACCTCACACGTTTGAAATGTTTATTCTTGAGAGAACGTGACACGATATACGAAAAAAACAGATTCACGAGACGTTTAGAGAGAAAACACGCGCATGAAAGAGAAATGAAGAAAGTCTTGTGTTTTCATTTTAAAATGTGTGTTTTTTTTCCACGATCAGGATCTTGCCCAGAATGGAAACGCCTTTGGATGTGTTGTCACGAGCAGCATCTTTAGTGCACCAAGATGATGAGAAACGTGAGTTTAAAGTATTTGATTCAAGAACATTTTAAAGTCTTCATACGCTGGTATGCACATAATTCATGTGTTTTGTAATCATTTAATTGTAAATTGTTATTTAATAACAGTAATGTAATCATTTAGAAAAGTAAAAGATTTAAATTTATTTAGATTTGTACACATATGTAAATTGTTTGCAAGCGTTGCTAATTTAGTTACAAAACAAACAGTTGCAAATGTCTTTTCATCTTCGTTTACGGCTGTTGGAACGTTAAGCTTAAAATGCAAAGTGTTGCTGAGTGAATGAACGCCATTGTTACCTGTTGAACACACAGGTGGTGTAATAGTGTTGCTGGGTTCTTAAAGGGGAAGTTCACCCAAAAATCTACTTTGTGTGATTAGATTTTTTTAACTCACCCACTTGACGTTAAACATGTTTGGAGGGCTTCTGGCCTCTTCGGAGCACAAATAAAGATATTTAGGTGACGTCCGAGAGATTTCCAGGTCTCCTCATAGACATCATGGTGTCAGGTTTTGTCAAGGTCCAGAAGACATCTTTAAATTGGTCCGTCCGGGCATAGTGGCTCAGTTGACATTTTTTTTTGAAGCGACGCAAACGCGTTATGTGTGAAAAACTAACCAAAATACAGACTTTAATGGATATATTCTCCTCTGTCTTGTCAGTGTATGGCGCACGTTCATGAGAGCACTTCTTCTTCTTCATCTTCTTCTTCTTGGACGAGAGCACTTTGACGCATTACCCCATCTTCCAAAACGTGAAAATAATTATATTGTGTGAAATAGGCATTTAACAAAGTGAGCAAAAATCCAAATCCTGTCGTGACCTTTGAAATACCAGTCAGAGAGTTACTGTATTTCCATAAATAAGGATTGTGGCGTTTTTCTGTGTTTGTATTGAGTTTGATGATTTACATATGAAATGTCCTCACATAATAGCCTCTTCTATTCAGAAATACCCTTCGGCAATTCGGTGTAATGCTTCAATACAATTATTTTATGAGGCTCCTGTATTCTTTACGATGTTGTCTAGATCATCTTTCCATCACACCTTTGTGCTTAAGCCAAGGCCATTTCATGAGGACTCTGCAGTGTTTTAATCTGAAATTCCTTCCTGGATCAAGTATGAACAAATCCTACTTAGATTGCATTTAGTTCACTTGGAATCCATTGTGCAACTCCGACGTGTTGAATGTTCTCCTCAATAGTGATGGTAGGAAAGTATCTGGTCAGGAGTTTGTTTGTGGTTTGTTAGAATGCTAAATCATTTCTGGTTAAACCTAAGCTTGTCTTTAACTCACTGGGTTCGGCGCTCTTAAGCACTTTCCCATAATGCCTTTCCCACTCATAGTGACTCCAAGCTGTAATAGACAGGTATGGAAATTGGGTCATCGCGTCAAAGCTGTGAGTTCTCACATAGTCTTAGGAAGCTTGAAGCTTGGGTCGGCGTAGCGTTTCTTTCTCCCCCTGCTGTGTTTTTGTTTTCCAAAGGGCTGATGTCACTCCCGTAGTGGTTGTGTGTGCGCGCCTTTGTCCTCGCACAATGCGTCTGACCTGTTTTCACAATAGTGCGGGCCCTGCGAGCTCCTCCTGCATGTTGCCAGACTTTAGAAATGTTCTTACTTGCCAGAACACTTCAAGGGAGAGGCGTTGAGTCACCCTCTGGTACACATTTTACCTAAACCCACAGGTTTATAGGCTACTGCGAAGGAACGTCATCCATTCAGTGGTGGCAATGTGCAATTTGATGGAAGGTGTGGTTGTCTTTGTTTCAGACAGTCAGGTGATCGCTTGTGTTCGGTTAGATGCTTGAGGGCAAACCAGGCCAATTACATTACGGCTTCTAACATCATTAGAGAAACGTCACATGGTAACAGTAATAAGCGTTTCTCAATGCAACAAGACTGAGCATTTGAAATCAATGAAATTCAATTCAGTTTGATAAAAAATGGCCTTCACAATTTTTCATTGTTGCAGAGCAGCTTTATATACAATTAGGCATTGGTTACTGTAGTAAAGGGGGAAAATACACAATATATGCTATTAAAATACATATAATATAATATTGCAATTTTCTCTATCTGAAGAAACCCAACTGAAATAACTACGATGTTGGATTGTCAATTTGAAACTGCCGATTGTTTAAAGGGGCAGTTAACACAAAAATTACAATTCTGTCATTTATTCACCCTCATGTCATTTCTAAACCTGCATGACTTTTTTTCTGCAGAACACAAATGAAGATATTTAACTGAACAACAGAAGTACTCATTAACTTCCATTGTATCGACACAAAACCAATGCAAGTCAAGGGTGCCTTTTAAAGGGATACTTCACCCCAAAATTCTGTCATCATTTACTCGCCTTTGAGTTGGTCCATATCTGTATAAAAATGTCTTTGTTCTGATGAACACAGAGAATTATATTTGGAAGAATGCTTGCAACCAAACAGGTTTTGCCCCCCATTTGACTCCCATAGTAGGATAAATTACAATGGTAGTCAAAAGTGCCCCAGAACTGTTTTCTGTTCTACATTCTTTAAAATATATTTTGTGTTCAACAGAACACTCCTTCTTTAGGAATCAATGGGGGGCGAGATCTGTCTGGTAACAAGCATTCTTCCAAATATCTTTCTCCGTGTTCATCTAAACAAAATTCATACATACAGATTCGGAACAACTCGAAGTTGAGTAAACAATGACAGAATTTTCATTTTGGGGTGAAGTATCCCTTTAACAACATTCTTCAAAATATCATCTTTTGTGTTCTGCAGAAGAAAGTCCTGGCATGGTCGGACGCATTTTTTACGTGTTTGTGTTGCTTGAGCCACCATTGGGGCTTGCGCCTGCATAACAAACAGGATCCAAACAGGTAGTCGACCTTTAAATCCCTGAGACGTGCTTTATTGCTTTTCTCAAAATTGATGTTTCTGTCATGCCGGTGGCATGAAATCCTCTAACACATGAACTAATGTCAATAATCTCTCTGTACTAGTGCTTTGGTTGTGGAGATCTAGTTTCTGCGTCGTTGTGGTCTGAGTTATGTGGACCTCATCCTGAATCCTCCTGTTTGCATAGAAGGTTCCGCAGCAAGAGCTGTGGAAGAAAAGCTGTGTGTAAACACACAGTTTATAGTTTTGCAGGTGTAACAGACTGCTTTGTCAAATCAATAACTGTCATCGGGATGCTTGATTGGTGCATGTAGTTAGTGAGGTGTCTGTAGATTATTGTTAGGGCAAGAGATTTCAACAAAACCTTAAATGTATTAAATGCCAGCACAAAATGGGTGAAAAACGTTTCTATGTTTTTTGTGGAAGGACTAAATATAGTCCGCCAAGGGTTCGCTTGCAACCTCATGACAACCACACAAAACCCTGAGAAACAACACAATTGTGTATAAATGCATGCGTAGCAGCTTTATAACAGCATAACTGCACCGTTGCTTAAAACATGAAGTTAATTGAATGATAAAAATTATAAAAACACATTTTCCCTGATCCAAAGTCAGTACACGTCCACTTGTTGCCTCTACGGGTCACTGGGAGCACACACACACACACACAACCCTGAGGGGGTCAGAGGTCAGGGGTTACAGAAGTGGGTCACACGCAATTAGTTAAGCTGCTGTCTTGATCAATTTCAGAAGTTTCGTACACTTCGTTTATCGTATTCATTTGACAAAGTTCCAGCGTGAGACACTCTCCTTCAAAAACGATTAACTTAAATGATAAAGCAGATTAAGAAATACCACACATTGTAGGAGAAGCTTGAGCTATATTATTAGAGAGGGGTCTTTTCATTTGGATCAGCAAGCGAAAGCCTAGCAACACACCAATAGAATCTCACAGAGGACCTGCTGGGAAGTTTTTAGGTCACCTGCCTTCATGATGGTGAAATTTGTTGGCAATATACACACATGCTTTTAAGAAATATGCTGTTAAGTATTTGTTTTTGCTGGATGGTTTGAGACATGAAGTGGCTGATGGACAAATCTTACTTTAACTTGCTTGTTTTCATCTTTATTCTAAATTCGCCACTGCAACAAGATCTTGGCTCTGAAACGTTTGCAAGATTGTACAAGGAAATGTTTTAATAGATTACTAGTTAACCAGTAGCCCTGCGTTTCACCAAAGATTTATTTCTGCTGCCGTCATCACATTAATGGTTAAAAAGAGGGTTGTTGTTCGACTTTTACCATGTCTTACCACTAAACTGGCCATATAGATCATTCATGTTGTACAAAACACATTGTACACTGATAGAAAACAACTCAATTTACATTATTTTGGGGGGATTTAATTCGACATTCGAGTTGCAATAAGTTTAAAAGACGTAAAAGAGTGCAATGTCAGAATGCGTTCCGTGAGATGTTTGAGCTTTGTGAAGAGCATCTATTATTTTTAACATGGACAATGTTGTGATGATCAAACACAATGTGTTATTTACTTCATATCTACAAAATCATTTGCTGGCCATTTTTAATGCTATTTTGTGTAATGAAAGTGAGATTTTTGGGTTTGTGTGTTTAAACAATTTGTTGAACATTGTATTGAAATATACCTCAAGGGTTTGAGTCATAGGAACACATGCACACAGCACTCCTTGAATTAATAGTTTTGAGGTAATAGAAATGTCGATAATACTGTTGGTTTGTCTTATACCAGCTTCACAACATCCATGTTTTTTTGTGAATGATGACCAGCAATGTGGACTAAGAGCCTTTTGCAAATCTTTGCTGAATCATGTGCATGTTGCCTCATTTCTCGAGTGTTTCTTCTTTTTTTACTTTTGGCACAAATTTATTTACATATTTCCAAAGTGAAAACCAGCTGGAATTTTGTAGAGTGGCAGGTTTTTTTACGTAATGGTCAAGAGTAGTAAAGTAGTAAAAAGTGGAGTTGCTGTTGACATTGTTGCTGTTCTGTAATGTGATTTAACACCGTTTGAATCCCACCTAATTCCCTGAATCCCAGAAAACATAAACATCCAGTGTTCATGGTGTGTGAGCCAGATGAGAAATGAAAAGGCCCTGAGCACAGTAAAGGTCACGGGCCTAGGACGCAGCTGTCTCACTGGATCTTGGAGACCAGGAGCTGTGCGGCGCATGAATTGTCAGGAATGCAGGACGGCTATGTGTGTGTGTGTGTGTTGCAGAACAGCAGGGAACTCCATTTTAAATAAAATATCTTTGTAGACTGACCGAAATATATAGCCTACTGACTGGACTCAAACTGATAAACCATATAGATAACAGACTCTTTTCAAAAACAATCTTGTTGATTTTTTGTTATTTCCGTTTATATACATTTACATACATTCTTTAATTTATCGCCTCTTCAGTTGAGTCCAGGTGCAGGTGTACTTGTCTTTACGTAGGTTGAAGTCAAATGACGTCAAACTGGCATTTTTTTATAATTATGAATCATCATACGTCAGCTGTTTTGAGTGGCGGTTGGGTAATCAGACCGCGTTCAACACTGTTTTTCATGTACTTGTTCGTCTTTAACAGAAAAATACAGATTGCAGATTTAATATTATAAAGCAAACCCCCATTTTTGCATTAATGAGATTTATAATATGTTGACTATGTAGGGACCATTATAATTTTTCTGTATGAATTTGGATGGGTTAGGATTTGTTTAAAAAACCATAGCCACTACTAAAAGCTCTTTCACACATTAAAGTGTTTCAAAAACAACTGAACAGAACCTGTCTTTTTATGAACTGTTGAACAGTTTTTTCTTTTTTTTAAAGTCTACTCGCTCATAAAATGGTAATGTAAAAACAGCAGGACATGTTGCATAGATCAAATATGGCCATCTATTACATGTCATATAGATAATTGATTAAAAGAACAACATGCCTCTTTATGTTATTTTAATATGGGATGTTGCCCTTAACTCAGCACTGGTGTCTGACTGTCATGTTATATCCAGTATTTGAATGCCTATAAGGTCAGGTGCTGTTATTGATATCGATAATGGTTAAATGTGACTGCAGAAATATATGTTGAAATATTGCATATTTAAATGCAGTGTTGATCTGATATTGTAGGGTGATTAGCTATTGTATGATGCAGTCTGTACACGTAAGGGCTTAATGTCTTATGATTCTGAGGAAGTGACGTCATTACCCTGTGTTGCATCCTCACACTTACTTTTGTCTACACACCCTTCCGAGTCCGACATCTGGAATCCTGAATATAATCCATGACGCACTAATCCTGTCATCCACACATGGGACGGGTTTCCTTCAGAAAACCTCCACATTCCCTCGCTGTATGTCTTTCACATTTCACACATTTCCAATATAATTCTGGAATATTTCTGACATTCCTTCTCCTAGGACATGTCTTCATGTTTGGGCTATGAGCAATATTCCAATATTCGATTGAAACGGGTTCATCTCTTTGGGATTTTTCTGTAATTTGGTGTTGTCCTTAAAACAAGAAAACAGTCTGTCACTTTTTTTTGCTGAAAGCACCTCCAGACAGATGCTGTCAACAGGACGCTTGAAGGCGCGGTGTGATTGCTGTTTAATTCTGTTTGGATTTGCGTCAAACAAAGTGCTTCGCTTCCAGGCTAAAACTTCATTATTACTCTGCCAAATCTGTAGGTTTGGTTACATGCCTGCTGTGTCTTTCCTTCCTCCCAGAGAGTGATCAGTCGAAATGATGATGTGAGTTTGAGGTCTGAAAATGTCCTGACATCTCCAACTTTTAATGCTTTTTATGATCATGCCTTTTGCCATCTGTGACCCTGGACAACAAAACCAGTCTTATGGGTCAATTGTTTGAAATGTAGATTTTTAGATCACATGAAAGCTGAACAGCTTTTTGTGATCCAGGGTCACGTGTGTTAGTTGGTCGTTGTAAAAATATTATATTGTTGAAGTTTCACATACATGTGACAAATTTGTCAAAAAATGGATTCGCCAAACAGTTTGAAAATGCTGTTTTATGCATGCCAGGCCAGTAGGTAGCGATGTCACTTTGTATTATCTGTGGAATTTGACTTAACACCTCCATTCCTGATCAATGCCTCTCAAACTTTACAGAAGTATCACCCTTGGAGGCTTCTGCCGTGTACCGTCACTGTAAACGCCTGCTTCTTTCCCCAGAGGTGTACCCGTGCTGTTCCCTCTGCAAGGCTGATCTCTGACAGCCCTCCCCAACCGCAGCGAGATCCTGTTTCTTTTCCAAAACAAGATGAACAATACACCACCCCATAGTAACAGTATTGTCAAATGTGCTTGTCTCACCTGTGGAAACTATCACCTGTCAGGTCTCGTGCTTACTAACAACATTTTAACCCGCCATGGTGCGTGCCAACAAATCTGTCCTGAGGCATCAATTTAACAGTACTAGGATGATAAGATCCACCAGTTTGGCGTCTCTATGGCATGCACTTGGGATAAAGTGCTATATTGTGAGCCCTATATAACTCAAATGAGTGCGTGTTTATATATCCAGGTTTAATTGATATCAGTTGTTGTCAGGAAGCGATGGAATGAAATATAGAAAGGTTAAATTTAAAATACAGTTTATATAACTTTGACTTGTAAGGAACACCGACTATTTCACTTCTGTATGAGATTTATGATGATATACTTTATAAAGTTCAAAGAGGCCAGATTTGAGGGAGTTGTTTGATCATAACACCTCCGGAGTTGACATGAATCACATTTAAACTGAAGCCCAGCGTAGCCAAAGCCTCGCTATGAGAAAATCACAGATCAGATGTGTTGGGATTAATCATGATGGGCCATTTAAAGGTCCAGTGCATATTTTTTTGGAGGATCTTTTGACAGAAATGCAATATAATATACATAACTACCTATTGAGAGGTGTATAAAGACCATACATAATGAAGCGTTACAGTATGTTTTTCTTACATTAAAGTGAGCTATTTCTATCGACATACACCACTCGTCCCGTTACATGGAATTCACCATGTTGTTCACAGTAGCTTTAAATTAGGGGCCGGGAACCTCTTTTACCAAAGTTTCAGTTTTCAAATTTGCATTTTATATTTCATATATGGAGAGTTTGGTTCCCAAATGACCAATTTTTCTTTTTCTATTGAGCATTACAATTAATATAAATCAAACTGCAGTTGGTTTTGATTTACGCCATAACAAAAAAATACAGCTAACTAACACAATAAAAAACAATAAATACATGATTTTCGAAAACAATGTATAACGGAGTTATCTCATTTTGGTATATACAATGTATAAATAAAAATGTTCAATGACTGCAATACTAATAACTAGATTTTTGTACAGGGACTTTGGAGATTGGTTCCCAGGCCAAAGTTTCCACATTTTTGAAGTTACATTAATTTATTTGATATTCCTGAGCCCATTTTGAATGACAGTAAATGGAGTCGAAGTGTCGATTCCATCCACTCCAAAAGTGGGAGTCGAGAAACTGAGTCGACTCCAAAAAAACGAACCGAACACCCATACTCTAAACAGACAAACTGCTCTACAAGAACCCCTTTCCAAAATACGTAACTTCAGACAAGTCCGACAAAAAACGCCATGTTGGGGAGGACAAGACTGCCAATAAACACAACTCAACAGAGGAGCAGATTTGTTTCTGGATAAAAGCACACTAATGTTTACATTCTCCACCTGTTTCAGTATTTTAATCCAAGTAGAGTACAAAATGGGTTTGTCTAGTTTGCTTAAATGCAATTCTCTGTCAACTTGTATGTTTATAGTTCAGTCTTGGTCTTTTTAATATGGCAGCGGCATTGATGTACAATTCGGCAGTCAGTGCAGCGTCCGTGTTTGTCCATGGGGGGGAAACAAGAACACAACTATACCGAGGAACAGGAAGTGAACTACAGAGAACAATAAGTTTGTGGCTGACATATCACGCATGCGGTGTCCATTTCTCTGCAAAGTTTACAAACATTTAAGGACCCCACAAAAAAACTAGAGACCAGGGTTTAGTTGCTGCCTAGCAACAACTGAATATCAATCATGCAGCCATCCAGAGTGCCCTGGTGACCAACCATAGCAACCCAAGTAACCTTTTCCTTAGAAAACACCTTTTTACACATTGTTTACCTAGTGCTCCGAGTCGGTTCCATACAGAATTGATTCTGTCTCTCTGGCATTAGGAATGAGGAGTCGATTCCAGAGTCTAGGTGTGACATGACAACTCTGTGTTTATTACCTCAATAAACGTCATCACATCCCAGAAGAGCATCAACAGCTAGCAGTGAATAATATTTTGAACAGGTGCCCAAAAACCACACCATTTTGTTAAACCAAATTTACCTATATGCATATGACGGATGCTTTTATGCAAAGCAACGTAGGGTATTTTTATCAGTATGGGACTTGAACCAATGACCTTTGTGCTGCTAACACAATCGTCAAACTACAGGAATGCAAATTGTCGAAAAAATTACTTACAACCAAAATCACCCTTACACAACATTATCATAACTAAAATAGATTATTTGCTGACAAACCATTCTGTCATCTGTCAAATTAGACCATTTTTGCTGTTTATACAGCTCAGCTTGGTTCTGAATGGCTGCTCTGTTCAGCTTTGCAACGACCTATATTGGGTGTGTGAAATATGAAACAATGCCTCCTTAATCTCAGAGCACAATCATTTTCTTGCGGTATTGACAGAGTCTGAGGAAAATACTTAAGGTATAGTAAGAAAGGGCTGGAGAACGAGGGGTAAAAGATCTTTAATACCTGCAGTCATTGAGAGGCGGTTATCGAGGGCGCTGTAATGAGAGAGGTCAATTGAAATGAACAGCACAGTTTTGAATAAAGGCATTCAGTGCTCCTTTCTGCTTAAGTTGAATTAGGTTTAGGAATACAGCAGTCTGTTAAAGGTTAACCTGCTGTAAAGATTCAATTTTGCTACCCCACTACTGATCTACTGACAGTTAGTTCCTGGTTCACGTCTATGTGCCATAGGTCATAAAATTATGTAGACAGAAATAATCACTAGTGTCAGGCTAATCTTTAATTTATACATGAATGGCGGTTTTTGAGTCTATAATATTCCTCAGTACTAAAAGTGATGAAGTTCATGTAAATCTCAAGGATTAAGGTCAAGCATTTTTTTATATTCTTATTTGGCCAAAGAATGCTCATTTTGTCAGTATTTTATAAAATCATAACATATAATTATCACACGTTGTTTTGTCTTTACAGACATATTAAAATACATATTTTTCACACTACATGATCAGAAAAACAGTCTTCCGATGGCAGGTAAACCATTGACCAGGCCAGTAATGCATAATTCAAAAAAAAAATTAAAATAAAGACTTCACTCCAAAAATCTAGTAAAATGGATTCAATATTAAAGTCATATTTGTATATTCGACATGGTCGGAGGAGATGTTTGACTTGTGTATCAAGATCTTGGTACGTCACATGAAGTGGTTTCTGATCAGTAGTACACTTGTTTGTGATTGGTCAATTCCTGGCTGACTTTTTACATCATTTTTTGTGAAATTGTATTAACTCATTATTTCATGTCAATGAATTCATTCATGTAGAAGTGTAATAAGTGGGATAATGTTTATTTTTACTGTCATTCTTGCTAAACAAAGACGGACACTGATGCAGTTAAAGTCTGTCCTGGACATTTTACTGTAGTTTCTCTACCAATGGTTTCTATATGAACTGCTCATTTAATTAAGTCCTGCAGGAAACTGAGTCTGTTCATTTGTAGACACACGCCTGTATAAATATGACTAATAATCCTTTTAATAGCTGTTCATTTAGGAAAGAGACTGTGATTGTTCCACCCAAATAAAGCTGATTCAGAGGGCTGTAGCACGTTTTGAATGTTTTGCTGAGGAACAGGTTCAAAAAACAGACATGAATTGATAATGTCTTGTATCAGAACTCAGAAATAAGGGTTTGGTATCTAACCCTGCTTTGTGTCCTGAATTATCACATATATTTGCGATCTACTAAACCACATTCTCATTTTGTAACACTTATTATGATTATTGTGATGTATGGAAATTACTTTAGAATGAAAACTGAGACCATATTCTTTTCAGAGCGCCTATTTAGGGCTAATGAAAAGGAACGTGTGTTTTATACCAAACGGCCACTAGAGGGCGTCAGAGTGTCACTAGTATTCGGATTGCGCTGGGTACATGCTGATATCTGTTGTGGCGTCAACGGAATATAATGCACAAATATACAGTCATTAGACATAATTGCTCTTTAAAAAAGAAATAACTTAATTCATTCTTGGTTCTCATGGTTAATTGTATGGTCTAATACTGTATGCATTACATGCAACATTTGTTTGAAGATGCAAGAATACGGTTTAGAATCATTTTTATTTTTACTTGTTTGTTTACACGGGTTTTAAGAAATAGTGAAAACGAAATATGTTAGAGGTGTGAATAGTGTCATAAACACGCAGCTGCATGAAAAAAAACGTTGCCGTGTTTATCAATAAACTAAAAACTAGAAACTAAACGTTGCAGATTAAGCTATAACTAGTTTTTTGTATATTTTTAGCTTTTCTCCCACGACAGCGCTCACTGTCCCGTGCGTTAGGTAGGGTGAAAGTCTCGCGTGACTTGGCGATCTCGTACACGGAGGAGGCGCGCGCACAGAGGATGTCGAGAGCGCGCAGTAGAGGCATAGCAATCACAAGCTTCGAGTCAGTGCAGTCAACTTACAGCGGGCTGTGAGGAGAACTGGCGCGACCCCATTGTCCCTAAATACAACTATACAATCGCTTAAACTTTTCAAAGTTTCTTTAAAGTCGCGTAAGTGTTTTTATACTCGAGTAGCTCGTGTCACCCTTTCTTATTTTGGCTTTGTGTGAAGTTAAAGGCTGGGCCTTTCACGCGCTCCGGACGAGAGAAAGAGAAGCTGGTCTTTTTGCGATTAAAAGTCCATAAATGCTTTTTACCAAAATGGACCTGTTGAACTACCCGTACTTGGACAAAATGAATAACAACATTGGCATTCTGTGCTACGAAGGTAAAGCGACGCGTTTTCTCTGTTCTTCACACTTTTGCTTGATTATATTCGGCGTTTATCAGCGAAAATAACGGGCGGTCGTGACGTCACCGGGGTTTTAGCATGTTGATTTGAGTTACAACATAAATTGTATGTTATTTCCACATCTTTAAAAAACGTGTTTTTATGCATTTTAAGTAGTTCAGATACGTGCAAATAACGTTTCGTAAACGTGCATTAGAGATTAATGTGTGTACTTCAATGTTTTAACCAATTAAGTCGTTCTTGGCTTTACGTCAGTATAGAATTGAAGAATGTGTTTTTTGACTTGTTTTGGGAAAATGTTTTTTACTTTAAAGTCTTTAAAACATGCCTTCGTGCGTTTGAAGCGGCTAGTTGCGCATGCGCTGTGAGTGGCTCACCTCGCGAAAAATGTGTAGCATGCAGATTCCTCCGGTTCAGTGATGTAATCCACAGAGTTTACAACATTCCGCCCTACTACTGTTGTTATGTGAAGGCAGTGACGAAATAAACTGCACAGTCGTGCTTCTACGGGTTTTGGCACGTACATTTTAATATCGTTTTGGTCAATTATTGTTGATGTTTCTTGTTATTAATGTGTCTGGGGTCGCTGGGGGCAGTGGGGGTGGTCCTGCACCAGGCTGTACCAGCCTCCTGTTGTTGGCCTTCATATGTCAAGAAACCTGACATGTGATACAGTCTAGGCCACATGCGCTTTTCAGACTTTTAAAAATGTGATTTATTTTGACCGCTTTTAATATATTAAGGTGGGTTTAATTAGAATTGTAGTTTTTTATCTGTATCGTGCATCCAGTTTGTTATCTGGCAAACTGTAAGAACTTTGTTGGCTCTTTTTTTGGGCTCTTACAAAGACTTTCATGCAAAACTACACTTCAGTGCACACCGACTCCATGAGCAATTATGTTCAAAGTATTAAACAAGTCATCACACTATGTAGTCCAAAAACTGCGCATGTCACACCTTCCTTGGAAGTGACTCTTCCTTGTTTCCAGATAACTCTCTGAATCTTTCAATGGAAAAAACTCCAGCAACAACAACATTTGGCCGGACGGTTGACATGACTGGCATATCTCTCCATAGGCTGCTGTTGTGACAGTCTTGTTGCTCCCAGCGGATGTCGGGCACATCGAGTGCTGCTTGCCTTTGACCTGCCGGAATGCTCTTCTCTCTGGCAACTGGTCACATGACTTGGTGACAGTGGATGGAAATACACAATCACAGCCATTTTTGCTCGCTGTTGCACGGCTACCACTTCAGCTATTTTTAATGTGTGCCAGAGAATTTCCCGAGCACATGGCTAATCTATTACAGCTCCTGCGAGCAGAGCATCATCTCTTAAAATAGATCACTCTCTGCATCACTTTTTCTCTGTGCTCACGTGGACGTACAGATTGGCAGAAAAGTGCACGTAAAAGCTCGCAGCTGTAGATATACGGCTTTGCTGAATTTGACCTTGTGCTTTATCAAGGACTAAATGAATGTATGCAGGGTTTCGAAGGTCACCTATCTTTATGATCATTGTTCATCCCAAAGTGATTTAAGGGACTCTACCATGTGGTAAAACGCAAGAAAATTATAAACAAGGATGGCTTGTTTGTGTTATCTCACAAAATATGCCGAAGCCAGAACATGTCCTAATGCGTTTTGTTGGTCATGATTTGTTTGATTTCTGTATGACATGTGGTTTTGTATAATTCTTCTTGATGCCATGCCGTTTGTTTATTCATTAACAACGCTGTCTGTAGGTTTCTAATCTTCCAAGAGGACGCTAACACTTCTGTTCATCTGTCAAGCAGATATAGTTGTTAGCCAAAGCCGATCGGTTCAATTGTCAAGTGATAATCGCTATTCAGTTTTATCTCTTATATGGTGTCATGATAAACATCTACCTGCAGAAGTTATCAAACACATTATTAACAAAGTGTTGTTTCGCATTTATCAACATGATGATTCCAGGTGTCCGTCGTGTTAAAAAAGAAAAGGTGATCTTTAACTCGCTCGCTCACACAGTTTGAATCGGTGGCGTTCTGCGGATGTGTATTCAGGGTTTAAATTAAAGCAGACGCTGCAGTCGGGAGTTAAATGCTGACTGTCACTTCCCTTCCGAACGGGCTATAAAGGGCAATGGAAAGATAAAACCCCCTGCTAAATCCATACCTGTTGAACAGTTGCTTTTGTGTCTTCAATAACCCATTTCTCTTTTAAAGAAAAAATTCTGTTTTATAAATGGGTCCGAGAAGGTCAGATTTCAGACACCGTAAAGCAAAGAGACTCCTGTTCTGCAAACATTTGTACTGCGATCAAGGAGACTGTGGAGGATTTTTACTTTGTGTGCATTCGAAGCATTTTATTTCTGGTTTCCCTCTGTATTTGACAGCGGTCACCAAAATATAGTTTGTGAAAGGGTGTTTGGCTTTCTAAAGCTCCCTGTGAATGAGAAGGAAACGGGGTTGGCGCACATCTGTAACACAATCTCATTCTGTCTTGACGTTTGAAGTCTCTAGGAGCAGGGCAAGACTTTGATCAGTTGTGCTCATAATGACCGTCTTTCAATAGATCAAACATTGGCTACATCCCCTCGTAACGCAGTCTTTTATGGCTCCTGCAGTTCCTAGCAAAGGTTGCTCTGAGGTTTTTCATGGTTTGAACTTCACAGAAAGCAGATACACCGAAGTGTGAAATTCAACAGGTGTGTTAAAGACGCTTCTTTCTCCCGATGTCTTGTCCTCAGGGCTTTGCATGTGAAAGGCATCTACATGTTGTTGCATGCTTCAAAGCTCTGCAGTGATATAGAGACATCATCATGAATAGAACGGTTTCTTTCTCGAAATTTTGTCAGCCTTACATTTTCATATCCTAAATTAAAAGTAAGAGGGGGTCCAACCACTTCTGACCCTTAAGAATCTAACAGTGTTTGGATATGTACATCTGTGTTTGTTGTTACAACTTTTTTATTCTTGCATTTTTTCCTATACCACAATTTATTCAAACTTTTTACTGTGTGATCTCATCACGTTTTAATGGTCATGGATGGGTTTCCCGAAACCTTACCGCTATGTCATAAGTTATAACGATATAAGAACGACGTAGTGATACGAAAGTTTCGGGAAACCCAGACCATGGCATTTAAGAAATTCTATACCAGTCTTACACCTTGAACTTTCTTCAAATTGCATCCTATTTTTGTGATTATTTTTGCAATTTTCTTATTGAGATTGCAATATTGCACCACAGTGAAATGAAAGTTTGTTTACATTTAGTCATTTAGTGGACGCTTTAATCCAAAGCATCTTACAGAGAGTTCAGGGAGCAAAAAGCCAAATGTCATCAGCAGCAATAATACAATAAATGAACATTTCTTTACGTTTCAGCCCGTCACACAGTTCTTTGGCGCCTCTTGGCAGTAAAAGGTGTCTTCTGAGCGCTTGAGTTCAAGGACATGATCCAGAACTCTAGAGACTAAAATTTGAGAGAGGTGGCACTGGTACTACAAAGTAGGCATTTAAAGGATTTTTTTTTCGATATTCGCTGAGAATTATTCTCACCCCTCCACCGCATGCACACATGTATAGGCTACACACATATAAACAGAGAGGGAGAGAGACCATTCAACGATTTCCATCTGTATGATAACAAACATTAATTCATTATTGAGTAATCTTATATCTCAAGCCATATATAAATTTTAGGATAACATGCTGAAACATGAATATAATAAACATAACCAAAATATTGGAGCATATTACGAACCGTCTGAATGATGATATCAGCTGGTCTGAAGCATATCTTTAGCGATCATCCTAGTGATGAGTGCCGTTGTTTGCTCTGCACGTCTAAGATTCATAATGGTTGATCCGATCATGAAACTAGCCGATTTCCACTGACCTGTGGATGCGTCGCCCTCAAATGAATGCTCATCCTAGTGGTTGACCTATGATAACACATACTCAAATACAATGTATAGCATCATGCAATTTTAGTCGCTTTCGATAGAAGCGTCTGCCAACATAAGCGATTTTCGCATGACACAGACTGCAGTGCACTTCATTTTCATAAATTTAATAAAGGACCCCATACAGAACTCATAACATCATCCCAAGTTACAGTTTATGCCACGCAAGTCTACATTGTGCGTAGCCTACGAGATGTTAGCGAGTGTGAGACTTCCCCATGACAACTTTTAGGTGCATTATTAGCAGTATAGTGTAGTGCTTAAATGGGTCATGAAGGGTATGCGTAAAGAAAGCAATGTGTTTGCTGTTCAAAGACGAGACGCCGTGTTTCTCATTCGCGTTATGTGGCCCTTCTTTCTTGTTTTGTTGTTGGTAGCACAGGCTCACAGCCCTGGCTGTGTTTTCTACTGAAAAGTGGCAGAAACTAGCAGCTCCTTTACAGTTAAAAAGAGACAAAAATCAAAACAGCGCGTTTAACATATGCAAAACTGGGCATCTAGAGCATGGTATAATGAAAGATTTGAAACTTCAGACACATTCAGGGGACCCCTAAGATTTATAATTAATTTCTTTAAAGTTTTCAAAACAAGTTTCCTGCATTAGCTTCACACATACAATTCACACGACACATTTCGTTATCATTGCTCTTCAGGTCAACATATTTAATGTGAATTACATGCAAGGGCACCCGTGGTGTATGTAGATAGAAATAGCTCATTGAAAGGAACTAAAAACACACCTCTGAACACATAGTTATGTATATTATTGCATTTCTGTCAGTAGATCCTCCAAAAAACAAACACTGGACCTTTAAAGTTGTGCATAACTTGTGCATAACCTGCACATTTTAAAACTCTTGTTATAGTAGAGTAATTATCATTGGATGGTGATAAACTGTCTCAGACACGTCGATTATATGGCTTAGTTTTAAAAAAATAACTCTGTCAATGTGGTTTGGATGAGCTTTTTGTTAACTGAGATTTTGAATGGGTGGAGTAGGTAAGGGGTGACATTTGTGCTGATCCCCCCCCCCAAAAAAATAGTGTAAACACTGTGGCTTTGGGGTATGAAGAAAACATTGTGTTTGTTTTAGCATCCCAACCAGCGAAAAATAACTTTTTCAGAAAAGCTGTATAGATCTGTTTGCTTTGAAATTACACAATTCATCATTAAATACATGGAGTTTGTTAAAAGGCTTCTTTATCGTTCTTTAGTAGTAATAAATTGATAGACAGTATCTCTTACAATAGCCCGTATCTGACCAGCAGTTGAAGTGGCTTTCAGAAGACAAACCGAGATAAGCTATCATGTGTCAGGGACTGTGTGGACATTTACTGCAGGCTTGTCTGAAGCAGCACAGCCTTTTCTCTATTAGCAGCCAAAAACACTGATGTCATCACCGTTGCCATGGAGCACGGACAGACGAGCCGAAACACGACCGTCAGGAAAATAGGGCGCTTGTTTAGGGAAGTATCACACAAACTCGTATATATCCAAGCAATGTCATTTGTTCACTTGTTACTGAAGTCAAGTGAATGTTTTGTGTGAATGTATGCATGATTTATTTAGGAGGGTTTAGTGTAGGAGCAGACACCTGGTCCTGGTTTTATGACCTCCATTTATCATTTTACCCTGTAGATAACTACTCGAGCGGAGTTCAGTGGCATCCAGGTCTGGTTAAATAAATGGATGTTATAAAAATAAAGTTTCTCAGGCTTAGTTAACCTCATCCCAAGTGGAAAGTCCCATTGGCGAGAGCATGCAGGTTGTAATTTTCCGGCTTCACTCCTACACACAGTGCCTGTAAATGTAATAAGGACTGGAGAAATCTTACAGAACAGCATTTCAGTGATGTTGCGTTATGCATACTTCTGATAGTTTTGTTTTGCAGTATGTCTATATCTTTCGATCACAGTTACAATCCCTGCAGTTGTAATGGACACTTGGACAATATTAACTGTGGACATGAAATTGAGGATTATTATTGAGTGAATTAACTCTACTATGATAATAAATGTTTTGTGCTGAAGAAGCATCTCATCTGATAATCTACAAACCAACATCAAAGGTTTTGCCAGGATCGTGACTGGGCTTCTTTGATGTATAATAAAATGTACTGGTCAAGTGATATGCTGCATGAGACATTGGTATCAGTCTATTTGTAAAATAGACCTTTTCAGTAAATGTTGAATATTCTTTCTTCAAACACTGAATGTAACTTTATATAGTTTTATGAAGTCGAATCTCTTGTTTTGTGTAGGTGAAGCTGCTCTTAGAGGCGAGTCCAGAATGCAGGCCGTGTCACTGTCCTCCGCAGTCAGCAGTCACCGGACGGGTCCTCCTCCAATCAGCCCCAGCAAGAGGAAACACAGCGGGGACCAAGCAGACGAGGACATCGACTGCAACAGCGAGCATGTGGCCAAGATGAGCCGACTGTTTGCCGCACAGTTGTAAGTGGAACCAATTAATATCCCATCTCTTATAGGCACATCTGACATGCTGACAGGCATTCACAGCTTGTGTCCTTTTCACCAGAGTGGAAATCTGAAAGCTGTAGCACGCTTTCCACAAGTATGCAAGCCACTTTAGTCACACATTTGCTGATCTGGTTGGCAGTTGTTAAAAGAAAGAGGGAAAAAAAGCCCTTACTCGGTTGAAACAAGGCCCATGCAGGCAGAAGTTTGGGAATGTGCTGAAGACCAAGGCCTGGGATTCTTGTCATTCCAGCCCTCAGAGTCGAGCACATGGGCTGATTGTAATGCCTGGCCGTGCCCTCATGGCAGAGCTGTGGATCATTCCTCACATACCAGCTCTGTTTGGAAGAGCCTTGTTCAGTCAAGGGACACAAGACAAGCTATTCAGCAGTACTGGTGCTAGGCAGAGCAGCTGAGGCTCATTTATGACTGTTAAATCTGTCCAGCAAATCAAGACCCAACAGCAACCACCAACAATAGTTTGATGTCGAAACATGACAATATTTATTTGATTTGAGCAGGATTGAATAGATCATGGTCTTCATTCTGCACTTCACAGGATATTCTTTATAAAGTAGGAAATAATATTGATTTGATTGTGAATAGTACATATAGAATACCAAGGAAGACTATGGGTAGATTGGATCCTTATGTTTGGTTAAAGTTGGCTGTCTCTCTTATCTTATGTGTGAACACACGCACTGGCACTGCATGTTTCAGATGGGTTATGTATTCTACACTTATCATATCTCTGATTTATATCAGAGGGATAGAGGTGAATGAAGGGCTCTTGATTGTTTTTATTGGGAGTATTTTGTCCGACACCAGACACCACGGGCCAAGACAACGGTGAAGCTAGCTCAGGTTTCCATGATGGTGTTTTGCTCTGGAAGGGCGAACCCTGTCCCTCAGGGAATGAACCAGTGGGGGTTGGGAAATCCAGTCTTCCTGTCTCTCTTCTCACCATAATATTTAGTCCCGTGCTGGGAAAAGTTATTTTAAGCATTTCTTTCCTTTTGCTGCCTTTCTTGTAACTGTAAATGTATAGGGGTTTCGTTTTTTGTTTTGATTCCTTATGTAAAGATTTTCTACACTTTTTTTTATTTGGTGGTTTGTGTTTGTTTCTCCATTTTTGTTAACACAGGCCAAAATAAATGGTTTAAAGCAAAGATATGCACACAAGACTTAGTTAGCGGCAGCGAGAGAGCTGAGTACTGGCTCTCACAGGGTTAATAAAACTGGAAACTCTGAGACTTATTGTTGTCGAGTGGGCTTCGTGTCAGGGTGGGGGCCATTTTCTCGCTTTCACCAGCCCCATGAAAACAAAGGGCCTCTTATCCGGTCAGCCCACTGTGTTCTGGAAGCTTGCTCGGGCCTGTCCCATTGGAGACGCCCCACTGCAGGAAAAGTCACACGATTCCTGCCCTGTTCCATGTCGACGTGTACAACAAAATAAGAGTCCTTCACACACAGTCTATATAGATGATGGCAAAACAAATTCACGCCGCTTGATTGTTATGGGTGTCATTTTTAGACTTTACTTACTACTTACAGTAACACACAGTAAGTAAGGAAAACCAGCTGTTTTCAGAGGTTCTCCTGGAGTTGGGAATAATCCATGTCAGCCTTTATGTTCCTGCTGGGAACTTGGAGACTTTCTCTTTCTCATGCATCCATATCCAGCCAAATGGAGAGTCAGGAGAAAGCAGTGCCAGCATGGTTAGGGTTTATGAAATCATGTTTTTCTGCTAACTTTTACACGCAAACACACATTATGAACTGTTTTGTTCATAATTTGTCAAAGCAGTCGAGTCTTAAAAGTTAACCAAATGTTTTAATCTGATTAGACATACTGTGGGATTGATCCAGACTCTGAGACCATTTACCTTTTTGGCTGCTCGTGTTAAAACCTGAGCCAAAGTAACTCATGCGACAAAATATTTGAGTTACATCTCACGGCTACCCATAATTTAACATTCAAGAAATTAAGTTAATGGATATAAAAAGAAACGCAAATGTAATGCTGGTCTTAAAATGTTAAATGGGTATTTAACAGGCAAAACTAATGTACCCATGCTTTACTCGCCCTCAAGGCATCCTGACTGAATATAACTTTCTTCTTGATGCAATCGAAGTTGTAATTCCACGAATCGTTTTATAGGCTTCATGTTAACCAGAGGCTTGTTTTTTCGCCAAATGACTGACTAAAGCTCCCACGCAGAGGAGACGGCATTCTATTGGCACAAATTGAAAAAAGCAGCGTTCGTCACCTTTTGCCGTTAAACAAGCTGTGAAATATCCCTTTAGCTTTGTCTAATTATTAACAATGAATATTAATGTTTTTTTTCTTGCAGTGGTATGAATATGGGTAATAGTCAACAGTGTATATGGGGCAACTTAATCACATAAAGTATAACTTTCAAGCAACTGCTTGTATCCCGTGGTCCTGCCTTCCTCGCCTTGATTTCTCCCAGATGTTTCCTGTATCTTTGTGGGCAAGGTTCCAGTGACTTAAGGGAGAATTAAGAGAAATGTCTTGCTGCCAAGATTTGCGGTAGAATTGTGAGGTTTTGCCGCACGGCTATGAAACAATTATGAGAAAAGGTCCCCAGTTTTTATGGGCCTGCATCTGTGATTAAAGCGAGTACAGCAGAGTTACACATCACTTCTATAAAGTTGAAAGCAGACTGGCTACCACACTCATCCTAGATATTCCAGCTATTGCACTTGGGAGTTTTTTCATTTTAGGCTGTTAGACAGAGTCTTATAAAATCATGGCTTGTAAAGGACATATTAAATGGTCTATGGTGAAGATTTATGTTTATAGGAGCAGGATTGCTTTATTGTTTTGCAGTGTGGTCGTGCCCTGATTCTGAATATTAATAGATTGCTGTGTGTTGCTAGTTTAAGATCCCACTGTTCATTCCACTAATTGTATGCTTTACAAAACCCCAACCCTTGGAAAGGCAGGCAGGCTGCATCTTTTCATGGGTCAGAGGCTTTAATGCAAGCCCTTTCAATGTATTACCATTTGAAAGTCAATGTATGCCAAGTTTGATGTAAACACTGAGCTCTGTGCCATAAAATGTGTCAACCTTAGGCTTTATACGAAACTACATAAACACACATGCTTTTAACAATTGGTAATGCACCGTTTGTTGTATTCTCAGCATCGCCACAGGGTTTGCTTTAGTGAGCGTTAGTGTTTAATGCTACTTTTAACGGAATATCTTTCTGATCCTCTTAGTTAAACTAGAATAACACATCTGGCTTAACAGCACAGACATTTGAGAGAGCATTTACAATGGGCCCTTACATTGGCCAAGTGTTTTTTTGCCGCACTTGTGTAGAGCTGTGTGGGGGGGACCTGGGCCCTTTCTAATTGAGAAGATTGTGTTTCACCAACATCCATGCCAAGGTTGTGGAGGCCCGAGGCTGTGTTGTGGGAGGATATAACTGGGTTGTGTTCATTCATGTTCGGCTAGGAGTTCATCAAAACACACGAGCGTTTCATGTGAAACGGATTCAGATTTCTCAGAACCTCGTGTTTGAGGAAATTACTCAACTTTTTTTAATAACCCCAAAATGAATGAAAATGTGCTTGTCTCCTCGAGCAAGCATCCTGAAAGCACTCCTGGAATGATGCCAGAGCATTTCGCTCACATCAGACGTGAAGAGAAAGAGCCTTTATGCTGTTTGTTTTCAAAGGATCTGTTTCCTCTCAAATCTGAACTTCATCTGATATTAATAATGTGACGCGATTGCTATATTCCAGAAAGCTTCATTTCCTCACCAGTAGTTGTATATGTACCCTGATATGATGTGGGGTGATGCGCTGAAATCTGACAACAAATACAATGATAGGTGTTATGAAACATTCAAAATAGCCTTTCTGTTCTAAACTTTCACAGAAATGAAATCATTATGTGAATTTATACTGTACGGATCAAGTCAGTAAAAATAAATGTTCTGTGCGGTGCATGTTTATAAGTGGACAAGTTTATTTTAGGGTTGTACGTTTTCTGTTTTCTCTCTGTGGCTTTCGGTTTGTAATTGTCAACGCTGCAATTTCCGGTGAAGATGAAAGTTAACTAGCAGATGCTTTGGTTGCTTAGTAACAGCTGCGAGTGCTGCGATACTTAAAATACTCTGAGTATCAGTCAAATCTGTGCCCTGTAGTCGCAAAGCAGCGCTTCCATCCGAAAATTTCATCCGCAGCGTGAGATCTGGGTGACGCACTTGATTCCATCCAGAGATGGACCGCGATCATCCAATTGAGGTTGGGTTACAAATACCTCTGGCTGTTTCCGCGCTGTTGTTGGTCTCTCCTGTGTGCCCATTGAATGGTATTAGGTTCTCTTCCTGTGAAGCACAGTTGAAGTCTTTTGAATGGTGCACTTGGCCCCTCGCTGGGCCTCCGCTCTGCTGGCAACGGGAGACCGATCGTTCCGGAAGGGTGGAATAACGCTTCTGGGCTTTGCTGCATGTGTGTCTATTCTTTCAGGGGGAGAAGAAAAACAGGAAAGGAGGTTTGATTGTTGGGAATAGGGCCTTTTGTACGAAGCGATTTGAGCCGAGGGAAGTAACGAGGAAGAGCTCTGACAGTTTTGATCGAATCCAACAAGACTTTCTTCAGAGAAAGTAGATAAAGGACTGGTTGAACGCAAGTAATGTTGACTCCTCTGTATCAAGTCACGGTGACTTCTTGAGGGAGTTCCAGAGCTCTTGCCAGGCCCTGCCAAATGCAGCATTAAAAGCACTCGTCTGTTTGTCGCTCTACGTGGGCCCCAGTACAATCCTTTCTTTGTTTCTTTTGCAGAGGCAAGGCTGCCAACGGGGACTACCGCAAGGACCCCCGGGATCGCAGCCGCAGTCCCATCATTGCCACCCCCACCATGAGCCTCGTCGGTGGTCAGATTTACGCCCACATGCCCAGCCTGGCCATGGACCAGCCCCTCGCACTGACCAAAAACACGGACGCTAGCCGCACCGTCACCATCTCCCCAACCGTCAGCCCTGTTGAGCGTCAGCAGGTAACCTTCCACAGCACGACACGACTGTTTGCCACTTCACTACACAATAGTGCTTCTCACACTTGGAATGGTTTACCCCGAGGGGCATTCTTGAAACTTAATCTTGGGTCGTCGTGTTTCATACCGTTCATACCTTACCCTGAATTATTAATTATTAATACTGGGTTGGCTATTCAGGTTTCATGAAAATAACACAGCAAACATGCTTTCTGCAGGCTTAAGGAATATTCTTCCCATTTTAAAATATGTTCACAAATGATACTTTATATCTTTCTGCTCATTTTAGAATCAAAACTCCAATTCATTTTGTATGTATCAAAGCTGTCCGTCTCTTGCTGGGCCAAATATGCACTGGAAGTACTTTGTGTACATTTCAATTTCCAGGAAAGAGCTCAGCTTTTCTCTGACAGTGAACAGAAGGCTTTTTATTATTCAGTTCATAAACTAAAATACTACAGACACATCTAAAGTACTGAAGACACATTAAGATGATTAGGTTTGTTATTCTTGCCTGGAATATGATGGTTTGCTATTCTTGCCTGGAATATGATGGTTTGCTTTGTGTTTTATGTGCAGAATCGTCCCTCTGTGATCACTTGTGCCCCAGCGAACAATCGTAACTGTAACCTCTCCCACTGCACCGTGTCTCACAACGGCTGCTCGCCCAGCCTGACTTCAAACTACCGCAGATCCTCCAACTGTAAGTAGATGCAAACATCAGCGTAGATCAAACCTCTGGCACGTTTCATAAATAGGGTTTTTTAAAGACTGGAATTCAAATGGTTAATGACATTTTTTACTTGTATGTACCAAAATTATTTCAAACATTTAGCAACTTCCTATCAAATACATGGATATTACAACAATAGGTTCGAGAAGAACAAAGAAAATTCTTGTCAACTGCCACATTTTTTTCTTGAATTCTAATTGAAGTTTTCCCGAAACACTTCTTTAACGTTTATAGCCAATGAAATATCCTTTTATGTCGAGCTTTTATTAACCCTCGGCTGCGTGTGGACCTGAGGCTTTAAGACAGTTCTTCAATCAAAAGAAATATATTTGAGAACTGATTGGAGTATCGCACTTAGACAATTCTAGGAAGTTCATAAGAATTTTATCTTGTCTTAAGAACAGTTTGGTGAATCCGTCTACTGTTTTTACCCTATTCATGGAAAGTGCCAAAAAGCTGTCTAAAATGGGTTTGAATTTGTATTAAAACGCCAAGACGCAGTCTGTACCAACCCCTCTTTCCTTCTTCCTCAGCTAACACAGTCTGCGACCCTGTTATCGAGGAGCATTTCCGTCGCAGTCTGGGAAAGAACTACAAGGAGCCAGAGCCGGTAACAAACTCCGTGTCCATCACAGGCTCAGTGGACGACCACTTCGCCAAGGCGCTGGGCGAGAAGTGGCTGCAGATCAAGGCCAAGGGCAGCTCGTCCGGGAGCCCGGACTCGTCCCCGAACAGCCACATGGTCAACCACAATCACTCCCCTTCTCTCGTGTCTTGAAAAGAGGACCAGCTGACCCCAGTCCCAGCCTCTTCCAGCTGCCTCGCTCTCGAAGCATCCATGCATGTTTTAGCAGCGCTGATGTATAGCTATGTACATAAGAACGCCCGGCGAGGATGTACTCGTGTTCACTTTCCTTGTTTTGTGCTTTTATTTGATTTTCCTTTTCTTTTAAGTATGCTAGTGTACGTTTAGCTTGGCAGTTACATAATGGGATGCCCATACACATCATCAATGAGCAGGAAGCATTTTGGTTTTTTTGATTAACTATCATCCGACTGTCTAACCATCTGCCTCAGATACCAAAGAAACCTCTGATGCACACCATTTACCCAGAAGCCATTCTGGCATTGCAGCCAGCTCATTTCTATGCTGGTTTCCCTCTCCGGTTGTCCCACACCGCGTCTTCTCTCCCGGGATGTGCTTTGCAGCTGTATGTGTGTATTTGGAACTGAAAGCCTGGACTGATTTTGCACTATTGATGGATTGAGGTCGTGTCAGGTAGTGTTGGATACTCATGCTAGGATGTTCAAAACAGTAGGACGAACTGCTGACACAGGTGGGAAGCGATGTCATCTACATCACTTTGGCAGAAAGGGAGGGAACTTTCTATCTTGCTCCAGACGATTCTCTCTATGGTGCTGACAACTGGACTGCGGCAAACATGGGCATTTTTTGTCGTTTTTGGATTTGTTTTGATCCCAGGCACTGTGGTTCTTGTAGAGTAGATGAGGTTTTAAGGGTTAACTAGTGCTCATAGGTGCATGTTTTTAAAATAGCTGGTATCTATTATCGTGTAGACATTTCATTTGTAATTCTTTTAGCCTTTCTTTCAGATTTTATTTTTGTCAGTAACAGTCCTAGATAACTTACTGCTGGTACAGTTGTACTCCATATTATAATTTTCTATTCAATATTCATCTTGGTAGCTGACAGATACAAAATAAGTAAAACAGCCTCCGGACAGGCCATCTATATATTAACGGTTGGATCTATGTTATTAATTTTGCGGTACAGGAAGCTATCGCTCTTTGCATGACTGAATAAGACATTAGCAGCTACGGGCAGGTCAACTGTAGCGTTGACAATCTGCCGAGAACGTCAAGCTTATTTGTCGTTGTTTTTCATCTTGCTCAATTCTGCGTCGTTTGGCTGCGGCTGTCAAAATGAGGTTTTCAAACCTGTGCCGTAACATTCCTCCGATAGGGAACATCGTACAGGTGTTGTACTTTTCTGACGTTTTCAGTGTAGTTACTAACTCGAAGCTTTGACATGAGGTTGCAGATGCAGGAGATGCTTAGATCTTAAGCTTGTCCTTACATTCCATCAGCTCAGTTTCATTGCCGGTTTGGATGTTGTGAAATTTGACAACAGGAATTGCTGCCGGATAACTCACCCTGTGCTCTCATTGTATGTAATTGCCACAATGTTGTCGTATCCTACAGGGGGCTTTGGGGCTTTTCTCACCGTGTGTCAATACTGGGGTGGGGTTTTGGGAGGAGTGTCCTGAGGTCTATCGTATACACATTTCACTACCAATTTACCAGGTAGGCCACTCACTTTCTGCTTGACACACAATACCCTACAGGCTGTAGGTGTCTCACTTAATTAAAAACGAACAAAAAAATTTTTATATAGGAAACTATAAGACCATCATTACGCTGTGCGTAACGAATGTACAGAGAAAAAAATCGTAGGTATTTTTTGAGGAACAATTAATTTGTTAATGATATGTAGCTATTTAATTTTTCCCTTTATTGTAATCATGCTTTTTTCGTTGAAAAAGTTGATCTTTTTTTGTTTGTAGGTTTTGTCTGTTTAAGGTTAAAGTGCAGGAACACCGTTATTCTATGAAAACACTGCGTTAGTGTAATAGCCACTCGTGTATTACTTGTAAAGGCTACTGAGCAGTCTCGATACACTTCTGAACGGAGACTCTTTCAACTGTCTCTGGAGACATTTGAACAAAAGTACTCATCTCATCGACCCAGAGTCTGAGTGAGATACGTCACTCCAATATCAGTTGGGAGTTAAGCAACATTGTTTTTATTGTTTGATGTGCGCTTCCAGGAGAACGACGAGAAGAAACAAACTGTTTTCTGCACCTCGAGTGTACTTAATTTGTAAATCTGTATTATACCCTCATTTCATGGCCTTGTTTCTCCTTGGAATAAAACAAAGTTTTGGCAGGCCATTGTTTTGTACTTAAGTAGCCTCAATGAACAATAAAGTGCTCTTAAACCACAGTCCACTTGACTCTGTCTGTAAATGATGAATTGTAAATACACGGGTACAGTCTTTGTAATGAAATACTTTAAATGACAAGAATCTCATTGTGTAATTCTGACACATAAAGCAAATATTAAGACATGTATATATTGCAACAGTGACTATTTCAAGTGAAGGTAACCCCTGAACATTTCACAATATTGTTAACAGAGCAACAGGACAGTCTATGAAAAGTGAAATTGGTTAAATGAATACTTATACATTACAGACATTCATCCCAATAGATATAAGCCTGCAAAACCCAAATATATCATATATATTCATATAGCAGAGATGATGTACCTTCTTTGCAGTTTACTCTGACATAATATAGACCTAAAACCCCCAATATGATGTTAAGATCCAACAAAACAAACTGTTTCAAGACCATTGGACCGGAAAGGAACTTGGGTTTAATTTCATGTGAAGTCTGTGGGAAATTATGTCTGTCCGACATGTTGCTGAAAAAGCAGAATTTCAGCAACATTTCCATTTACCCAGTGATGTCTACCCTGGAGTCCATATACACGTTCTGACAAAACACATGATTCTATAGATACAACAACAAGAACGTCTATTTGGAATGAATACAGTTTCTCCCACAGTTACATTTGCAGGAAGTCAGTAAATGCTAAAGAACCGATGAGTTGCCATGTGAATCACGGTCAAATAAAGGAACTTCATATGTTCAGTTCTGGTCCTGAAGCCGTCAGATACTTTCATCATCACTCATGTCCCAGATCTGTCGAATAAAACAATAATGTTATTAAACAGTCAAAATCCTTTAAAAGCACATTCAGTGTTGTTTCCAATGACACATGGTATCACCCGGCAACATGTGGAAAAAAACTAGCTCCGTTTTAAAGGCAGAGACAAAAAACATCACAAGCTGCTTTTAGTCAGTTTAGTCTAAACCGACTGACAGATGCTGATAAAAAGGCACTTTGTAGTGATTAATGCCAATATGATGTTGTAATCTGTCAAGTTTGCGGTTAAAAGTAATTGTCAGCATTAGTTTTAATCCACTTCATAACATCTTAACACAAGGCAGAAAAGGCATAAAGGGCCGAGCATCTATAGATAGTAAAACCGTTTTAATCAGATACTTATATAGCAAGTCATATCCCCGTTCAATACAAATTCAAGTTTTGTGTCTTTTAGTAAGAGTGTGTTAGCTGTGATGGAAAGAAATTCATTTAGAAGACAAAGTTAAAAACACACAAAAGAAGAATAAAAACGATAACACAAAGCATATGTATAATGCATTATAAAAGTAGTTTTAATGTATTAAATATGCCTTGTAAAATGCACCTTATAATGCATCGCAATCTCATTATAACACTTATAATTAAAAATGCAGTGTAACAATGAATTGATAAGTTATAAGTTAAGTTTGGGCTGCATGTTTGTTTTAGAGATGCACCGATATGTAAATCTTGGTTGATGATGTTACCTGATCATACTTAAACATTGGAAGCCGATATACAGTACCTACATGATTTTCAGAGGGGAAAATACTACACCTGCTTTACTTTCCTGGTATGATGTTTATTTAATAAATGATAGATGTTCTTCCAGAGCAACCCAGATGTGGTCTCAAGATAGAAAGCATTCAGACAGCAGTCGGCTTCAACCAAAATGCTTTTGTTCCTTTAATTTACACCTTCATAAATACTGTACATACCAACAATGTTTTGCTAACAGCAGTAAGTGAATGATCCGTGTGAGCAGTGTGAAAATGAAGACGTTCAACCAGAGGAAATGATTCATCATTTATCATCTATAATATCGGCCTAAATTTGACTGACATTAAACATGGTATGGCAGATCATTTATCGTGCATCCCTAGTCTGTTTATGTTGTTGCCGCTAAAACAGTCCCCTGGTCAGGACCCCTGAAATAAGCCCCCTGATCATACATTTACTATCTCTGATATGGTAAACGGCACATAGTGCACTAGATGGGGGACAGGAATGATTCAGACAGTGTAAACATGCAGTCTTATGGGGAGACTGAAATGCAGCTTTAAATATCTCATAAATAAAAATACGCATGTGGTCACTATGAACTACCAAGGTATAGCGACACATTCCAGAGGTACAGGTGCAGGTAAAAGCACACACACACTTGAGTAAATATTGACAAAGTTTCATCGTACATGCATGTACTGCAGAGCAAACTAGAGACGTCCAGGTGTCGCGTCGTCTGAAGAGCATTCAACAGCAGATGAGCATCTGAACATGTAAACATCTTTTCAAACACGCTAATTCTACACACCACACGCATGTTTGAAGAGTCCACTATATTTACAGTGCATGCAAAACTGAGCCGGGACGCGAGAGTGAAGACAAACAACGGCGTTCATGTCCTTTTGAAGACAGAAGGACCAGACGGCGAGCGCTTGTGTTATTTTGGATTAAGTAGGTGACTGATGTGTGCCACCGTCAGCTCTTTCTTCTACTGCACACCTGCTTGTCAAAAGCTGTGTCATTGACATGCTAATAAAAGCCGAACAAAAACAACTTCGGCGGCCTTTCCGCTTTGAAGTCCATGCCAAGTCAAAAAGAATAACAACCTGAGAGATAAGCGAGTGATCAAACAGACACAAGACTGGGAGGACTGGAGGCTGTGAGCCGTGCCTGACTCTCTGTGCTCCTTCACAAACTCTACTGGCTCATTGAGCTTCTGCCTTCATACAAACACACGGCATCGTCCAGCACACCATCCATCACAGGCCATCCCAACACAACCACTTATAACTAAAATAACATACATCGCATGTGATTGGATTTCATAAAGGCCTGCAAATAGGGCTGTCAAATGATTAATATGTTTGTGTACTGTGCATATTGAATTTCTATTTATAAACCAGATCAAATGTTGCTTTCGCAAATATAATATACAAGCATTACTTTTCCCTCGATATGGTGAAACACAAGGAATGTTTATGTAACGTGCAATTTATACTCCAGAAGAAAGCTAATCTGCATCTAATCTAATGAAGCACCTCACGATCACATCCTCACGTGCCGCCACAAAATGAGTAGCCGAGACCTTGTCCGTACATTTCCCGGAGTTTTCGTTTGAAAGCGGTCTTCGACCACGCAAGTGTTTTCCAAATGCTGTCTATCCACACAGAAACATGCTGAACACGTACATCCATGATGCGCTGTAAAACATATGACGTCTTTTTGTCACGGCAGTGTGAAGCAAAGCACAGAGACTCGTTTAATGGATGGAACGAGGCCAGGATGCTGCTGCGGGCAACACAAAACGAACATTTCCAAAGTGAAACTATCCGCTGTCAAACAATAAGAAATTCAATATTCCATCTCCTAGAATGCGACCTACAGTTTGCACGAACTACCATTCCTCTATTACAGCGGAACGCAAAACATTAAGAGCATTGCTTGTTATTAAACGGTTAACTTTAGTAAAAAACTATGAAAATTAAGCAGTACAGTACAGTATGTCTAGCACTTTGGTATATTTATTTTCTATAAACTATTCTATTGTGTTTTATTGTTCCAGTATAGAAATGATCATATTTACAATAATAATATATTGATACACAAATATTGACTTTATTAGGTGTCTCTCACGTTGACCCACAGCAACATTAGTGTTCAATGTTTTATACAAATAATGAATTCTATGTAGTTTCCATTTCACTCATTTAACATATTTAATAATGCAGGCATCAAGTTGTTTGACATGTTTGAACATTCTTTAAAAGGCCATTCCCTGGTAATAAGTTATTCTCATTCTTATAACTCAGTTATTAACTCAATTACTATTTGTGAGAAGTAACTAGTAACTAAATACTTTGTAAAGTAGCGTGTGCAACACTGCATATATGTATACATATTTAGGAAACATTTAAACGTACCAATCATTTCAATTATACATAAACTGTCATTCATAAATATATGCACGTGTGTGTGTACGTTTTTAAAATACAAAATGAATATCGACCGCACACAGACTTTTATTCTCTATAATTCATCGCTTCACAGTCCTAGTTGTAAATAATGCAACGTTTTGTTATGGTTACATGAGTAGTGCTTGGAAACACGTCAATTTTATTCTAGTTAGAGACGCTCAGATTTCTTTGGCAAATACTATTATCATGATATGATACATTGAAAAATGGATTCACTTGTAAGGTCCTTAAATGACGTGCGTGCGACAGTAAATGTTGGATGCCCTAAGGCCCAATTACAACTTAAAATGACATTAAGAGGTTTTGATCAACTGGAGCCCATAGGCAGCACACGTTTGAAGTGTCATACGAAGGTCATACGAAGACTCAGATAAATGTACAGCTGCTGTGGGTCACAAAGGTGCTTTTGGGATCAGGTTTTCATGTTTGGAGACTTATAATTATGAATCATCTTAATAACAATGTAGCGCTGCTATCATTTAGTTATATCTGTGTTGTCGAGCATGTTGTTATTGCATTTATCTTTCATTACATCATCCACATAAAGCCATACAATCTTCCGACAGTATGTGTTTACAAATACAGCATCTGTTTAGATTACATGGACATATATTACCGCTTGTATGTTTCTAGGAGAAATGAGAAGTTTGGGGTGTAATTTTCGAATGAGACGGTTCAGAATGAGAGAATCTGAGATTGATCCGTTCATGTCATCCGTACATATAATGGTGTTCTGTTTGTTCATTTTGAAGCAATTGCTGAGGCCAGAAATGAGATGTAAATAGTCCAAAAGATTACATACGGTCTTCATTTCCTGATGACAGGCACGGTCGCACACAAGACAACATTATTATTAAAGCTGTCATTACATAACAACTATTTCAAATGAATCATCGCAACAACGTTCTTCTCAAAGTACACACCCATCACGAACGTTGCAAAACCGCTAACATTTACACAATACTATGTACTATGACACGGTTTCAAAATACAAATACACAACATGAAATATTGAAAGAGTGATTATTATTATATTGATTATTATCGACATGTGCACAGTTCCAGATCTATGTAGCAAGAAACTGCTAATATCTGCCAGATGACCACCATCCATCATCGTCATCGTCACCATCCACCTCTAAGTTCAAGAATCCTGATGTTTTTCTACAGTTGTACAGTTGTCCAGTGGCACAATACACGAGGGATGGGTCATCTAAAACAATAATGCATTGCTCTTTCACAACATACTCAATAAATCCAACCAAATGTTACTATCAACACAGAGCATGTAGTATGGTCATAGGCTACCGGAGATGTGTTTGTGCTGGAGGGCAAACAAACCCTTTGCTTGGAATATGAAAGCTTCCAGTGGGTGAACTGAGAGCAAACACGGTGAAAAACATGTCTGGTCAGGATACAGGTGTTTGAATTACAACATACAGCTGGCTGCTGTACTACAGAGAGAGAGAGAAGCCTTCATTCTGTGCTATTTTCCACTGACTGTACATCAAAAATATAATATTCAGCTTGATCCTCATGAGAGAAACACAATTCAATTCAATAAAAAGAGTCTTCATTTTCATCAACAGTCAGTAAATCTTTCTTAATGTGACTTGTTGTGAAATTCCTAATGTTTTATGTCTGTGCTGACCAATAGAAACCGATCCGGGGCACGTGTGGCTTTTGCTCAGTGTCCATCAGACAAAGCTTAAACCTTCTGACCACTGGCTACATGTTTGTGTACTAAAGCTGTCCCAGAATTGTGATTTCTATTGATGCTCTCTCTATAACATTGATTGTCGGATGGTTGTGTTCTACGAAAGTAATAATTGTTATTCTATATGATTATTATAATTTCAGCTGTCAGGGACGATAGAGCCGAAAGTTATGGATTACAGTTTATAAATATGAAGTGATATAATAAATTGATTTAAATACAAGACCCTTGCATGTGATGTTTCATCCTGCTTATGAAAAGATTGTATTTCTGGACGGAAAAGTTGCATTTACAATCATGTTTATCCTCAGCTCACTCGAGTCTCTTCACAAAGGTCAACCAGCTGTCACATAATGTCTATAAGCTGAGAGAAATACATCTACCTGCAATGAACATTTGGGAAAACTACATCAAGGTAGTCACGGGACGTCGCGGGGAGAGATCTTTTGACAGATGAGGCCATATTTGCTCATGCCAAGATGGAAGTAGAGGAACAAATCCAGGAATCACTATGTGTCAGCACATCCACTGGCTCGGTTGGAATGAAGTTCTCGCTCTGTTGTCTTTATGTCACAGGAAGGAACACGCAGATCTTAGATAAGAATGTGCCAGTGTTTCAGAGCCCACAATAACCAGGACAGATGAGACACAGAGCAAAGCAAACCGACTCCCAGAAGGCATTTTGCCGGTTCCTGCAAACCGTCAGACACTCGCATGCACCAACAACACGGCCTCACCAGATGTGTTTTCTATCAAGCATTCAGGTGGACAACATATCTGCCACGATGCATGAAAATGGTAGAACATTTATTTTTAGACGAGGCTGCTCGAGTGATTCGGACAAAATCTTGGTTTCAAGATGTCAAAAGTCATTTCATGACAAATTTCCTTTTGATTCATTGAATTGAGGTGTGACTTGTTTTTAAAGCAGTCATCTTAAACTGTCTGTCAGTAAAAGAGTAGAAGTTTTAACACAATTTTGAAAATGTTTTACCAAAAAGGCCTTAAAGATTCTCATTGCCGTAACCATTTCAAACTGTGGATCCCATAGCATGTATCTCGAAATAATTCTCAGCATGTTTTTATTTATCACATGTAGACCTAACAAGAAATGAATAAGTATTTTTTATAGAAAAATAACATTTATTTACATTTCAGGAGATACTAATATTCCAACCAAACCAAACCCTCTGACAGCGTCAGCATTCCTTGGATAACGTCTCTTTAAAAGGGTAATACACTTCTACCATACTGATGGAGAGTGACCTCTGTATCACATCAAAAGTGTTCGTTTACTGCCGAGCGTTTCTCTGTCCCAGTTTGTGGATGACCAGAGACTGACTAGAAATACCAGATGGGACTTGTAGCTCAAAGCGAGAGGTTACAGTCTTCACAGGCAGTCACCAGGGGCCCGCTGGCCTACGTGGAAGGGGAAATTTCGCAACTGTTTGGAGTAGAAGGCCTGGGTTTTTCCCTTCACATCTCTGCAGTCCCCTGATGCGTTAACATCTGAAGCTCCTCCCCCTGCTGTCAGGAGGCGGGTCGCCCTCCCCTCACAAACGCCAAAACTCATTTCACTCGGTGCACTCCCTCAGGAGAATGACTCACTCTCTCTCTCCCAACACACGGCCATAAACAACACGCACTCGCACACGGTGAAAAACTTGCTTCTAATAAATGAGAAACTTCACAGGTCTTTGTGGAAGCTCAAACGCATATTTACAGCACCCACCAAAGACGGTCGTGCTGGAGCAACCCGACTGGACTAAAAACCACACTAAGCAAAGTCATTATCGTAAAAAATCGTCTTTCTCGGCCTCTTTGTCTGCGCTCACAGAGCCGAGCGGATTCACATAAATACCAGCTAGCAAAACAAAGCACGGCCCTCTCTCGGGTGTGGTGGCGTAGTGAGCTACAGCTGTGGTTTGTTGTTCCTCAGGATGGATGTTGGCGCCCCGCTTGACTCCGCTCCATCCTGGCCGTATCTCCCTGTGTGACACATTTCCTGTCCCACATATCAAGGAAAAGGCACATTAAGGGTCTCCGGCACCTTCCAGAGTCAGTAGACTTCCCAGCAGAGAGAAAAAGACACTTTCCCCCGGGCGTTTTTAACACGTTTTTATATGGAAAACACAAAAACTGAGCTCTGTTCCTCATAAGATGTCTGTGCGGGTTTTCTTAGTGGGACCATCAATGTAGCACAGATCTTAAAGGGATGGATCAGCCAAAAATGAAAATTCATTCTTTTTTCACCCTAACATCACGCCAAACCTGTATGACTTCCTTTCTTCTGCAGAAGGACACAAAAGAAGATATTTGGAAGATCAATTATAAACCACATTGAACCCCATTGACTTCCAATGTATGAACACAAAACCACGGATACATTTCTTGAAATATCTTCTTTTGTATTTTACAGAAGAAAGAGCCCAAGTTTGGAACCACGCGAGGGTGAATAAATTACAGATTTGTTTTATTTTTGGCTGAACTATGCCTTTGCTTATTTTGTCTGAGATGCATGTTCTGGCCAAGCCACTAGTTCAGTTATGACAAAAGCAAATAAAGAAATTCCCCCGCAAGTCTGTTTTCAGACAAAGCTGTCTTCTCCATAACTGTGTTTGCACACCAAAAGCAAAAGCATCACATTCCTCGCTTGAAATTACTTAACGTTATTGGTCATTAACTATTTCTCGTGTCACTTGCGCAAATGAAAACATGGGACGGCAGGGAGTGTTTTTATGCATCAATAAGTCTAATTCGGAAATTTTTACCAATTTGCATCATTCACGTCGACCAGGACGAATTTGCGGCAATTTGCGTCGTTGCTTTGCATGCAAGCTACACGCAAATAAATCAATAATTCAATTCACCCGTTTCAACCTCTGCCGATCAAAAATGTGAGTTCTCCTAAAAATTACAATTTGACATTATTTATAAATATATGGACATGGCTGTCCATAACACAAACAAGTAACCTGCAATCTGATGCTTCAAACAGAGACGGCAATAGGGCGGCAAAAGTTACAGATTGTATACAACCTACAAAATTCAACATACAAAGTACAGACACACAAGAACGTTCAGGAAATCTGGGTCAGTACTGCGCTTGCTCTGTGAAATATGTTGCAATAACTGAGTGGGAATGTACCGGTGGATGGAGGTCAGGCAGGTGTTTTTTTCGGAACGGGTCATAACACGTACACGTATGATACATGTCCATACAGGTTAGTTTGCCAGGTGTACGAGTAAACGCCTGGAGTTTCTAACAGCATCTTTGAGAACACGGACCGCCAGGTTACCGTACCGTACGTAGCCATCACACTAGGCGTGTAGAAACTCGTTTAATGATGAGTGTCAGGAGAAGTGCGCTTGATCTCATGCACACAAACTCCATACCTCCTTAAAGCTAGGATTTAAGAGAAAGATCTTTTAATGAGAACAACTGGAAGCCTTTCAAAGACAAGGGCAGATCAGTTGAAACCAGAGAGGAGCTTACCGCAGATCAAACGCAACCTCTTGTTCCAGAGAATAAACGCAAACCGCAGAATGAGAGGCGATCCTATACTCTTACAGCTTCTGCACGGTTATGATCTTTGTTTGGGGGGTTTTGATGTACGCTCTTCCTGAGGAACACGATATGAAGCTCTGAAAGCTTCGGTTGCTTTGAGTTTCTCAAAAGAGAGTTTGGCTGAGCATGCGTTTGCATTGAAATTAGTAAGTCTTTTGACCAAATTCTGTTTTGGCCTAGACCATTCTTGAAATGACCAAACGCGTTCGAGACCAAGACCATCCAAACAAAATGGTTTTGAGACCGCTCTTAGAACCAAGACCGGTTTCGAGTAGTACTACAACACTAGTCTGCAAAGCACCACGTAGACTAACAGACAACTTACATTCATCTCATTTGCAGGTTCCCCCACCTGTAAATGTCGTCGCCAAATCTCCCTCTACATAAAACTACATTAAACTCTACAAGACTTGGTTCAATGATAACATTAGATTTGAAACATTCATTTGTTATTATGAACACAATCTTGTCAATTTTATCATCTTAAAGCCACAATATGGAATAATTTTGTTATGAAATATCCCCAAATCACTTTTGTACGGTGTGATATATTTCATGCAGTTGTTCCCAAGAATGTGCAAATCCAGAGAAATTCCCATTTACAATAATGTCCTGTCCCTTGTCTCCCTTGTGTTTGTCACATATCAGTGACTTAATAGCCGCTTGTAGACTACGGCAACACACAAATGCGAAAAGTATACAGCATCTGGAAAGCAGCATCTGTAGTTCTGTTATTATGGATCACGATTACTCTTTGGCGAGCAAAGGAAACCCAAAAAAGCATAAATGTAGTTTACTTTTTAAACGACGACTGTCAATTGACAAAGTCCAGTATCATTCGCGAGCTAACGTAGCATTACATTCCTCGTTTCTTGCAAGCTAATTCATTACGATGACATCAAATACAACTCATTAGTTACCTCCTCCATGAACATGATGGCCGATCTCCATACGCCTCTGGATGGTGAAAACGACATGTCCCATAATTCCACTCTCCTACATGACGTCATTTAGCTTTGCCATTTGTTGTCGTTTCGAAAGTGCGCCATCTAGCGGCCCAAACTTACATATTGTGGCTTTAAATGTAAAATAGTTTATTTATAAACGCTGACTGTCTAAGACTATGCAAAGTATTCTCTAACCGACTGTGAAAAATGGTGAAAGATCCATTGTAAGTGACTATGAGCATGTGTTTGGCGTATGTGAATGTCTTTTTTTGTTTGTGTGTTCTTCTACTTCATCTTTGGAGCTTCTATTACTAATGCCTAATGTTTTTTGTATTTTGTGTTGTTAATTGTACTTTTTGTAAGGCGTGTCAAGAAAAATCACTAAATCACACATATTCAAGTCTCACACGTATATGAGCAGCTACTAACTTGCGACGGCTTATTTTAAACACGATGCGGGCAGACGACACTACACAGTTTGCATTATGCCGTTTTAATTCGCGGAAGGCGGAGAAAACGATCAAAAGTCATGGTTTGAAACCTTTAAAACAGTGGGAAATGCCGACCGTGGGGACGATCCTATCTTGTTCTCCCATGTGTTGGTTAAACCAGCGGGTGAAGATAAGGGCCTGTGATGTGGCCCCCAAAGGCCTCCAGAGAAGATTATGACACGGTCGTCCACTGCCAGCATCAGTTCTGGCCCATCTGGACCCGTGAGAATTGATCTGAACACTTTCTCCCAGCCAACCTCTATCCCAGAACACCGCTCCATCAAGAAGTGCTATACGGGCTGTCCTCTGGAACATTAATAAATCACAGCTCGCCATGTTGGTTGTTTGCTCTGATGTTTAGAGATGGATTTTACTTGAGTCACGGCTATACATTTTGACACATCCCTGAGTCAAATACAGATTCAACTGCACAGAAATGAATTGAAGTGGTCAGGCATGATGTTTCAAAATAAAGAGTTATTTTGAACTCTTCTCTCTTCAATTAGAGGCTACAAGAACAGCACACAGACTTTATTTGAGCTCATTCTAAATATGTGACCGGGCTGGATGTCCACATATATCTTTCCCTAGTTTCAGCCCTTAGCCGTCTTCCTTTAAATACAGTATATTATTCAAGATCTATTATGTGATGTATTTTCCGGCTTAGCTCATTGCAATGCACACGATGCTGAGCTTCTATTAAATGAGATATCTTGGAAGGCCTTCCTCCACGGTCTGGAGCGCACCTAGACTTTGAAGTCTTAACATGCGGCCGATGCTCACTAGGCTTCTGAAACAGAAGAACCGTGTCTAGACAAAGAATCATTCAAATAAAAATAATAGCTCTCTTAAGATTACAGTGATAAATGGATCTGTCAACAGCTCTGATGTGACATCAATCCTCATGCGAGTCTATAAACAACTGAATTAAAATGGTATCGAGAGTCCGTGTACAAACCAGTACACACATCTCATGACACACACACACAAAAACAAGTGTGCTTCAAACAAAAGCTAAATGTAATGGTGTGAAGAAGTCAATGTTTCCTGGAACTGAGAGCTTCTGACAAGTTCACGTGGGGCAGCATAATGCCGACAGAAGAACTGTATCATTTCATAGGAGATGTGACACAATGGCATCTTTCTTATGGTGATGATGGAAGGGAAGTGAATGTGAATGAGTTTGAGCACACAGAGCTCTATTGTCTATGTTGTGTTAGAAGAACTTTAGTGGGCCCAACATTAACATGTCTAACCGCAGATAACGGCATCATTTACCAAACATAGGGGAGGACGACAGGCCTCGCTGACGGGAATCAGACGTATCAACATGCTGGACTTTAATACACAACACTCATATCTGGTCTACTAATTTGATTGGCCATGTCATTTTGATATTTGTTATTTAAAATACAAGCGCAGATATGTTGGTATACGCGTCTTGTTCTGTGTTCATGACATTAGGGAGTGAAAGCTCAAGTCCTCAACTCACACTTTCATACTAAGGAAATAAATATACAAACTATAACTAGCCAACTTCTGTCGAAAATGTAAGTTCTATCCATCGCTCTTCTTTATTCAGTACTGTCAAAAACCAATAATATCAAGCTCAGAAGTTCAAGATTTTCATTCATCGCAGATCAAACAGTGTGACCTGTTTGGACCACCCACGATAAGAGCGGATCGCAGGCAAAACAAGATCTTAGTCCCGAGGTAAGACTAAACTGATAACACTCCTATTAAACACACAGAGATCTGACTCGGATGCTCGGCTGGCCTCAACTTAATATATCAATCCAACACCTGGATGAATACCAAAAGCATTGATGCCGTTTGTGGGGGATTCTTTCATTCTTCGAGCATGATTTAAAAGAACAAACAAGTCCTTCAGTAGTGACCTTATAAGACCAGTCTAAGTTTACTCACAATCTTCAGGCCAGTGTCCCGTTCTGCCCGACACACAAACCACACAGGGCATAAAATGAGAAAGCCACGTGTAGGCTGCAACGCACTCCCTGTCCAGCGAGTGAAATGATGGTTTCCTTCATATCATGCACATGCTCAGTCCAACCCACGGACCTCAGCACACATCCCCCCCATCGCCTGAATGGGGTGATGGTAAACAAGACCCCCAAAGCCACTTCCCTACCCACGCCTTACACATAAAGAGAGCCTGTCTAACTCAAAGTGTCCAAATATTATGACAGAACTCGCTACATCCTTAACCCAGAGCCTGAAGGCTTATAAATATATTGCAATATATTTGGAGGGTGGATCAACAATCAATATTATTACTCAAACCAATCTTCGAAACATCTCACTTTCAGCGAACTAAGCAGTGAAGCGGTGGAATAAAATGCTCTCAAAGGGATAGTTTACCTATAAACCTAAACCTGTGATCATTTGTTCAACCTCATGTGGTTGTAAACCTCTATATGATTCTTTCTTCTGGGGAACACAAACGAAGATATCTTGAGAAACGTCTCATACTTTGACATGTTAGTTGTGCGTCATCTTATTTGACACATTATGTTCCCTATAGCAAACTTGGCAACACTTGGTGTCCAGCATTGCATGTCATTTCGGGAGATTTTAGCTTTACGGCAAGCTTGGCAATGAGTTACGGTCAAAGAGAAATTCGTCAGTCTGGTAAGCAAGAGAATCACCACAGGACACTGTTCTGTGAAACGACAGACGGTACAGAAAGCTATTACTGTGAGGTGTGCTGATAGAGCAATTTATGCCTATTCCGACATGACATAACCTCCAAACCATGGCAACCATTTCATTTTGCTTTAATGTCTTAAATAAGCTGTCATTTTCCTAAATCTGACCCGGGAACGGAAAGTGTCAGCCCTTTTATACTGTAATTTTCATGAAGCACAGATGTTGACTGAGCTGTCACTTTATCACCGTTCTTTCAAACTGCCATAATGTCAGACGGACGGTGTGTTCCAAACACAACTTGCAAGGAGAACGGGTTACTGAGTCGATGTGTTCAACGTTAAATAAGCGATGAATGAACATGAAAATATTGAACAGAAATGGCGTCTGAATCTGCCCTACAGTTCTCATCTGGCCTGCTAACATTAACATTGTTATCATTTAAATGGAAGCAGTTGTCACAGTTATTTGTGATGGCATTTCTTGTATATTCTGACAGTGCAGGCTTTTTAATATTTCTAATATTTCCCCCAATCCTTGCGCGATACTAAAATCATTTTTGATTCCGATTTCATGCAAAATATTGATTGATGTAATGTTGACTAGTTTTAGATTTTAGTCGTCAAATCTATATACACACATACAGTATATATAAGCAATTTTCACTTTTGCAAAGCAGCTTTAAAGACTACAGCTGTCTCGTTTCGGAAGGGTGCTTGGAGTCCTCTGAAGGCCACATCCTCTACAAGGAATTGTGGGCTAAACCCGGGCCTCAATGACGTATGAAGCCTTTGAATGCAAACTCCGGAGCATGCAGCCTTCCAAAATAAGGCACAGCTCATATAAGACCACATTACGGTGACACACCGAGTAACCAAGCCTTTCTAACACAGTGAACCACGTCAAAACCCAGCCTGAGCAATACGCCGGCCATTTTAACAGAGACAAGCGGTTCACAGGTAATGTGTCTTTCCAAGCTAAAAGTGGTACATTTCCATTCATTTCCCACCTTGACATCGTGCCAGAGGAACACATTCGAGTTAAAAATACACGACGGCAGCCTGGGAATAAAAAGTGCCCGACAGATCCAAATAAAACGAAAGCGAGGGCCTCGGACAATGCAAATGCAAGAGCACACATCCACTCATTTTGGCTTGGACAGCGTTTGCGCTGGAAACCGCTCTGAAGAGGAGCGGACTGCTGATGTGGGACTTTCCCACAGTTTCGTTCTTCATACTGGCCTTGTTTGTCACTGGAGAACTGGAGACTGCCCCTGCGGGACCGTTCCCAGAACCCAAATGCTGTTCAGGGGTAAGGCTTGCTTTTTGGGTTCCAGTGACAGATATATGTGCAAGCTGAAGAAAAGCTGATCCTGGATCAGCGGCATGCTAAGATATTTTTGGAATACGTGATCTGGTTCACTAGAACAAGAAGTTTGGGATAAGAGCCATGAACGGCAATAAGAAAAGCTGCAATGAAGGTGATTTTCTTATTTCTATGAACGGAAGCACAAGAGCTTCAGAAAAGGATTAGGTTTTGTGAAAGATGTGAGGAATTAGAAGCACAGGATATAAGACGTTTATTTTACTGATATCAATGAGATTGAGGTTGACCTCGATAGTCCGGATGTGGCTGTTACAGAATGCCTTAATACACGAAACCTATATTTACAATCAATGAATATAACACAAAAACATTAAGAGGTACTATAGGCCGAAGGAATAGGTTTGGCCAGGCAATAAACTCCTCCTACGTGTTTATGTACTGATGTGAAACAGAGACACAAGATGAACAGTCTAACCTCAGCTGCCTGTGTCTCCTGATGGAGTAACGTCAAACCAGTCAGATCCTCCAAGAATGAATGGGATGAGTTGAAGACATTTGCTAGGAACTGGAAGCCCTCCCTCTCGTAATGGTCAAGAACCTGTCAAAAAAAGCAAAATCACTCATGATTAATGGAAGGTTTTCCTATTTATAACAACAGCGACACTGATCTGTAAACCGGAGTTCATTGGAATCTTGACCTTGTGGTCTTGGCGTTAAGAATTTTCAAGACCCAGTAAAACAGGGACTTACAGGAGTCTTCAGGGAGTCTGTTATTGGTCTGGCTCGTGGAGACTCTGGTATTAGTCTGCATTTTAAAAGGTCTGGTTGTAGTTTAGGCCAGAGGTTCTCAACAGGGGGGACCATAAGGGAGACCCAGCTGACTTCCAAGGGGGCCTCAATTCAAATGAAACAATATGAGCAAGATATTGATTATTATTTGACCATTTTTATAATTAATACATATTTTTTCAGTTAATGTTAAGCACTAAAATATTTTATTGGGTAGAAACTCTGGTTTCGTGAGTGGGGGGGGGGGGGGCTTTGAATATTGTTGAATACAGTGAGGGGGCCTTGGAGTCAGAAAGGTTGAGAACTCCTGGTTTAGGGTTATGTTAGGAACTGTACTGTAACAACTTGCATGTGTTTACAAACTTGAAAAACATTTGATATCCGAGAAGCCCTTATCTGTTAATACAGGTTGGCTTCTTGACCAGTACACATCCAAACGCAGCGATAACACAATCTCAAACTGCCATTACATGGCACTGGTCCCCGTGTTCAAAAGGAGGCCGGGCAACAGAGGCAGACATCTGGCACCACTATCCGTTGGGCTGAGAGCTCTCGAGCAGCATCTCATCGACAGACAGTCCTCCACAATCACACTGGCTCCTTTCACAGAGCTGATTCTCAGAAGAGATTGAGTTTCTGCCGGGAGCTGATGAATGGGCGGCAGTGTTGAGCTGCGGGGGACACTGACGTCTGCTTTCAATGAAGCACACATGGATGACTTGACCGACGGAGGGGGTACGGTGAAAAACAGAGCACACCAGAACTCTACTGTCCAAACTCATTGAACTTGGACGGTTCTGTGATACTTAAGTGATCGACAAGAGCGCATCTCGTGTAACCTGCTATATTTAATACTCTTGTAGCCCAACTGGTAGACCATGGGTTTAGATTCCAGGGAACGCAAACTACAGGTTGGCTTCTTGACCGGTACACATTCAAACGCAGCGATAAAACAATCTCAAACTGCAATAACATGGCAAACTTAAAGTAAAAAAGGTGTTGCGTGTAAAACATTTACCCCAAAAAAACAGAAACTCTCTGAAACTTTTACAGTGTTTAGCATATAGTATATATTGCATATAACATAAAGTGTATATATATATATATATATATATATAAAACTTACACTGCTTATACCATATAGGGTATATTGAATAGCAAACTGTGTATAACTTAACTTAGATTGCTTATAGCATATAGTGTACATAATATAACATATTTTGCAGCCATAGATAATATAACGTATAGTGTGTATAAAGCACATATTCCACATAGCACATTTTTGGTGTATATATACAGTACACTATATACAGTATCTGCTATGTTATACAGTATATATGAATATGTCTTGCACAGAAGCACCTAGCGTATATATATATATATAGACGTGAAAAAAAGGTATTCTGAATTTACGGTTTATAAGGGTTTGTTTAGGTCAAATTAAATATATTTTTATTCTGTCAACTACTTACAACATTTCTCCCCATTTTCAAGTAAAATATTGTTTCTACTTCTTTATTAGTGTCTTTTTCCACGGCTGTATATATTGCACTAGTGTGGACTGTATTGCATATACTGCATGTAGAATGTGGTGTATATATGGCACATATACATATATATATATATATATAAGGCACACTCTCAATAAAATGTCTATAATTAACAACTTAGCTAAAAACACATGAAGTGAGCAGGTGTAAATTAACTCTATATACATAAAACTGTCTAGTTGCCATGGTTATGACATTAAAACCTTGACCTCATTAACCTTTGACCACCCACATTTACATAACGGCAATCTTGGGATATTTTGAGGTCTTCGTCATAATGCCAGCAGCTCAAGTGGTTACCCTCATAAGTTTCAGCTTAGTGTGATCAAGCTCTTTTTATCATTGTTCATCACCATGGCAACCTACGCATCAGATGCTGGTGGAGTGTTTGTCAGAGACGTGTCACTTTGCTCACAGCTGGACCATCGGTCTCTAAAAGACGGGTTTGAGTTCAGACCTACAAAACGATGTGTTGGGCCGGTCAGAAAACGTACAAACACTAATATTCTGATTGGACCACAGTGGTCAAAAAATGATCTTTAGTACTTGACGTAATGTCCGAAAGAAAGCATTTTACATGAAACATATTACTGTAAACACATTATCGTTCCTTTCATTGGCAGGTGAAAATTGCACATGGAATGTAAATGGCTAAATCTTTCTTTAGTGCAAATGCTATGCGGAGACATCACTGACTCTGCTCATGAAAAAGCTTGACTGTAAAGCAAACGTCATCTCCGTAATCTTACATCTGGTGTCATAGGGACGGTTCTCCCAAAAACAAAAATGCAGTCATCATTTATTCATTCATGTCTTTGTTCTGTTAAACATTGAAGAAGATATTTGTAAGAATGTCTGACCAAACAGATCTCATGCCCCATTGACTCCCATGGTATTTATTCTCCCTACCATGACAGTAAATGGGGGATGACATTTTTACAAATATCTTCTTTTGTGTTCAGTGACATGTATACAGGTTTGGAACAACCTGATGACAGAATATAAAGTCACATCAATATCAACAGACAGGCTTGTATACCAACAAACTGCAAAGCATCTTTATATTAAAATCATATTATATGTAAAACAGAGTCAAGAGCAACTGAACTTGATTCTGTTTTCCAGGAGTGGACCTCCTCGACTCTGAGGCTTTGACTTATGAAGCCCATTAAACCATTGACGCAGTGTGTGTGTGCTGTGTGTGTGTGTGTGTGTGTGTGTGTGTGTGTGTGTGTGTGTGTGTGTGTGTGTGTGTGTTGGAAGTTGAACAGCACATCTGGTTTGCATACAGCCCCGTTCTCAAAGCGACTCCTCCCAGCTTCCCCTGTAATTGTTGGAGATGGTGGAAGTTCTCGCTCCACGCAGATAAAAACCTCAGATGGAATTAACGCAAAGTGCAGCCGCCATGTCTGCCGTTCCTCATGTGAGGTCAGAGCTGGCTAAAATAAGTTTTTCAGTTTAATACCCAGCTATATGGAACATTGCACAGAAAAGCTATGATTCCTTCACTGGTTGCATATGCGGCTCTTGTAAAAGACCTCGAGTATCCATTTAGGAAATTGTTTTTGTGATATCTCAAGTGCAGATGGATATGTTGTCCTCTGATTTATATATGAGGGGCCAAACACGGACAGTACAAAGCCCTTCTGTTTTATAAGCTGCATTCTTCATATTACTTTTCTCCGTCTACAGCAGCCCATTTCTCTTCAGCTTTGGACTTTTCTTTTGTCTTTTCATCTTTATTATTAACAAACATATAATATAAATGACAACAGAGAAATCCAACTATTTAGCTTCGCCATTAACATAAATATTTCCAAGCATGATAGCTATATTTCATATTTATATTGCAGGTTTCACAATTACCTTTATATTTTATGATTACATATTCGCCATACTAAAATGTTTTTAATATTTTTAAATGCTATTAAAGTGATAGTTTACCCAAAAATGATTTTTTTTCATTATTTACTCGCCCTCTTGTCATGTCAAACCCGTATGACTTTATTTCTTCCGCAGAACACAAAAGAAGATATTTTGAAGAATGTTGTCGACCGAACAGCGATGGCAGCAATTCACTTGCATGGGTTTTGTGTCCATACAATAGAATCCAATGACTGCCACTGCTGTTCGGTCAACAACATTCTTCAAAAGAAAGGTTTGACACGACAAGAAGGTGAAGAAATGACGACAACATTTTTGGGTGAACTATCACTTTAATACAAGTAGTGGTAAAGGTTTATTTTAGAAAGATTTTATAAACTTTTTGATGACCATTTGAGTTGAGCATGTTGTGGAGATGTAAGGTGCATCGCATGCTCAAGCGTTTCATTTCAAGAGACATTATTTTCTCCTACAATCTACAAGCGTTTGCCCGCCGACGGCTCGAGTGTTTTGTTTCCATGGTTTCGTGGTCGCACGCAGCTGACGGAGGCCAACTCCAGCCGTCGAGTTTCCTCACTAATATGCAACTGGTGGATGGAGGCCAGATCAGAGATCCCAGTGTTCCACACGGCAATCCGTGATTAACATCATGTGTCAGCTACGCTACCGTCACTACGACCACATCACAACTAAAAACACATTCACGCTTTCCATTCGTCTGTGCTGATTCAAGAAAAATACAATAAGCAAAGTATTCATTTTAAGACGCACCCACCAATAAACTGTTTCTCAGAGCTGTGTGTCTTAAACATCATCACTGACCATTTTTTGTGGGGTTGTTCCGACACAACCGCCACACAGGCGGACTCCCGACACGTGTTTCCGTCAACTGAACTCCCATTTAAAACAAACAG
>NC_136783.1:3874637-3937420 GCF_947034865.1 Barbatula barbatula | reverse complement strand
GTGTGTGGGCGTGTACGGGAGGGAGGAGGAAGGAGTGGCTACTGATCCACTAAAAAAGAAAGAGTCAAATAAAAGAGCTACAGCCACACATGCACCAGATATTGAGCTGTGGTGATGTATGAGATGTCTCTGAGGATAACACACTTCACTTCAACCCTCATAACTCACTGACCTCTGTGACATCATCAACACTCACTCACAGGCATCAAACGTCTTCAGGGCAAAAGAATGATATCAAGACCAAATGATTCTTCATGTTGTCCTTCAAATACATCCATTTGATTTCACGCTGAATATTATTTACAGTGGGATTTAGATTAAGGTTTATGTATTCTATGCGGAAACCAAAGGGTGACTTACTATCAGCGAGCACGCGGTGCATTTGTCAAAGGCCAAACTTGCAGGGAGGACATTGTCAAATCTCGACAGGAATCCTCGAATCTGGAAAGAAAACAGATATTTGTTATTATTATTATGATGAAGCTACATTAGAAGTTAATCAGAAATCTTCATCAATCTATACTGCCCCCTGGTGTGAGAGTACAGACAGCGCACCCCCTCTGAACCTGAAATATCAGATCTTTGCTGTTTCCATACTTCTCAAAATATACTTTCATTTATCAGTTTTTGGTCAATAATACACACATAGTATTTATCAGCTCTTAACCATTTTATTTCACTATCATGAATTAAGCTTATTTCTATTAAACCCTAACAGTTTAAATCATCATGGCGGTTTTTGCAGTTCTACGAGATGTTGATTTTATAATAACCGAACGTTGTGCCCCAACATGACTCCATTACGCGCGCTCTTACCCAAAACATACGTTCTTGCTTTTAAACCAAAATACAGCCAGACGTCACCGTGAGGTTCATTGTTACCGACATCAAAACAACAATCTGTATGAAGCACCAGGCCATACTTATGGAAGTGTGCTGCAAATCTCCGGCCCCGTGACGTAAATACAGAGAGCTCTGTCTTCAATTATACTGTGGTGGTATTACACTCACGTCTGCACTGTATCTCTCGCCCAGCATGATCCAGAAGCTTCAAGACTCGTGTTTGGCAGTTGATCTTAATTGAAAGGAAATTAAAGAAAGAGCCCAAAGGGAAAGATAAGAGGAGCTGAGGCTTCTGCGTGAAGATTATGAGGAATTTACAGGCGACTGGTGCATTACGGGACACCCGTGAATCCCCGGCCGGAGCTCAAGACACTTTGATGTAAAGTTCAACGTTCACAGCGTCGAATCCTCCAAATATGAGAGATTTATACAAGTCGTCATATGTCATTTTATTCAAATCCCAATGAGTTTTGTAAAATGAGAGTAAGATGAGCGATGTGATCCTTTAGTGTGAGAGCAAAAACAGTTCTACTATCAGGATGTTCAAAAGCATATGCGTACACACTGAAACGAATAACTTGTCGAATTCACTCAAAAAACATTCGTGCAAATTGTTACGAAGATTATAAGTACAACTTAATAACCAGAATAAAGTCAATAATACTCATTGAATACATTTAGTATTTGTTAAAATACTAAGCAAATATTACTTCAAGTAAACAAAAAAAGGTTACGTCGAACAAAAATGAATTACTTTCGTATTGACCATCTATGTTGTAAAAAAAATATATTTCAAGTGAGAAGAGAACTGGTGGTCTTTGTATTTGCATTAGCACAGTAACTACTCGATAAGTGAACTTCATGACTATTATCATGCCTTGGCACAGGTGACCACATAAAAATAACACCAAGATTCTCCTAAATCAACACAAAACCAGACCAAGTCTTACTGAACCACACTTGTGACAGTTAATCTGGAAAACTAATCTCCGAGTGCAGTCAGATGCAAAGCATGCTGGGAACTACAGATCACATGCCAATGTAGATATATCTACTAAAATGATATATGTGGTCTCAACACAAAATAAACTTAACATGACCAATTCATCGACTTGGATTTCCGTAATAATTTGGTCAATTTAAATTCCTTAAACTAAATTAGTCCATTTTATTCCCAAGATTTGTACGTTATTTTAACTCCATATTTTCGTTAAAAACAGGAACTTTTTAAGAATTTATTTTCATGAAATCTGCTAAACACATCATCTTTCCCTCAGTGCAGCTATATATCATGTTATGCTTGGTGATGCTGATCTGTACTGAAAGGGTTGTAGGTTTCAATCCCAGGAGGGTGATGTACCACCATTGTACCCTTGAGCAAGACACTAAACCTTCAGACACTTCATAAAGGCCACATTAACATTAACATTTCATATTATTACGCTCAAAACCAGACGCGCATTTATTGTCATGACAACAGCACAAAGCCATTACTTCACAGCCACACATATTGCCATAACAGCTCGCAGATGACCTGTGTAACTGCAATATTAATCATATTTCCATCTCCTAATGTGATGTATTCTCCCACACCCAGGGTTTTATTATCAGTGTATAATATGGAGTGTGATATTAAGGAGGATCTATTGACAGAATTTCAATATTATAGCCTATACATAAACAATGTGTTGTTATAGTTTATATATGAATGAGACTAACACGTTTAGGAAAGCGATGGACTGCTGCAGGGTGCATTCAACGGCTCAACAGGAGATGAGTATACGATCTGTTTATAAAATATATTAGGAGGTGAACTTCTGCTGATTTAACATCTGTCATAAAAACCCACATTTAAAGGCGCTTGTCTGATTTCCAAATTACGCTTGTTAAGACAAAGTCAGACCGAGTACCAAAAGAACATTGAAGCCAATAGCAGTAAGGTGCACAGGACGGAAATGATTCGAGCCGAGCGCTGAGGAAAGAGAAACATGGGGGTATGCGTGTGTTTGTTTTGGGAGTTTGAACATCAACAACGGCTATGAGAAATCGGACACCGCGCCTTTAAGCACGTTAACATCAGAAACAGGATTTATTGATTTTAATTAAGTGACCGCACTAAAAATAAAGATAATATTTTCGTAAATACACCATCTCCTTCGGCAAGGAAGCGAAAATGTGACGACATCTTAGTTCTGTGTCAGCCTCCGTAGTGCTTCGACAGGGAGGGGTGGAGTGAGACGTCGGTTGCAATTCACAACCTCTCCACTAGATGCTGCTAAATCTCAAACGCTTTACCTTTAAGTTAAAGGTTAGTTTATGTCAGTTTTCCTACCAGTATATCAACAATGAATCATTTAAGGTGTTATTAACCTTAGTAATTAACTTAGAAAAGAGAAAAAAACATTTTCTCTTCTCTCGTTCAACTGTTGTCATGGTATTTGATGTGCGTGCATGTAAAACCATCTTGTTAGCATCACACAAAGCATAGAGGTACAGGTATAAATCACACACGGGTGCTAGATTTATAGTAGACTTACGTCAAGCAAACAAACCTAAGCTAAGCTAAATATTACTTACATGTTAAGTGTAATATAACTCAACATTGTCATTGCGGAGTAGGCTTTTTTTTCCTATGCGATTCACAGTTGTTCCTCATTATTTCAGCAGGGGGCAGTGTTTGATAATTAGAGTCCTTCCCTTTGAATTCTGGGACCAGAAAAAACAACAACCGCCTGTCTCAGTGCTGTGTCTTGACATGAAGTCAAAGAAACATTAATGCAAAATCCTTTCACACAGTCAGGAACATTAAAACCTGTCAAATAAATGAATGGGGTCAGACACTTATGATGCTGCTGCCATGGCAAGTGTCCTGTATGCCGGAATCTGCTATTGTGTGGCTTAGTGTTCACGGCCCAGAGAAGACTGCTATTCTAATTAAATCGCATGAAGCGTAAAGACTTGCATACACACAATGATTGGTTTATACGGAGAAGAATATCATTTGTGAAGGGGCATATGTGTGCTGCATGCTGGTGTGCTTAATAACCCAGAGAGATGCTCCTTGACGTCTGTAGCTGCGCAATTAGCCCCCTGTGTGTGCGTCTGAGGTTTAATGCGTGCGGGGGGCTCTTGCTAAACCGCAATGCATGCACGCAGGGGATCCCGCTGCATGTGACACTTTACGAATTACAGCAATAGTCTGAGAGGTAAAACTACATCAAACTGCAGCGAAACATCTATGTATGTTGTATATCGTATATACTGCATGTCCACACTTTAATAGTGATAATAGATGAATAAGGGCACAACTTTCCACGACGTCATCTCTAAATGTGTCATACATACAGCTGCGGAAAACAATTAAACATTAATTATTTTCAGTTTTTCTACAATTTAATTTCTTTCTGGCAATTATTTTCAGAAAAGATGCTCTGTATTTTTTCAGAGGTTAATATTCACTGTAAGCAATACAACAGTCATATTTCTACATGTATTTAGGTAAAGCTCATCTTTTTATGTGATAACCTGGATTTTCATCACAGTTTTCATGCGTCTTCACATTGCTGTCGGACGACTTTGTCACTCCTGAGGTTTGATTTTGCTGAAATTCAACGGACACTGAACTGGAACGACCTAAATACATCTATATTTAGAAAAATTTGAATCGCTTATTCAGTGCCGGCCCGAGCCTCTTGGGGGCCCTAAGCAGAATTTGATTTGGGGGCCCCCCTCCCACCACGCGGAGTCACCATTTGCTTGAAGATTATTGACATAAATGTCATGCTATAATGTAACATTATAAATTTATATAGTGAGGTTATGTATTAATACAAAATAAATAATACAAAATCGATACTTAAATAAAATACTTTAGTCTTAAACTTCTGAATACAAACTGTCACAAAACATGAAATAAATAATTTGCAATCTTAAAAATAAAACAAAAATAGACAAACATTAATATAATCAAAAATAGAATGTGTTGTGTTCATGAGAAATGTGCAATATTACTATTTGTGTATACTGTTTGTAAATAGTAACGCTTGCTGTTGTCACATGATGAGACGTGACTTACGTACGTAATGACGCACGAAAGAAGAAGAAAGTTGAGTAAAGAAAGTTACGGATTCACTAATCTCGTGTTGCCTGGATTATTCTTAAATCATCTTTACAATACCACAGATTGTTACAAAAAAATAGATACTTAAATAATGAAAGCAAACATAAGAACAGCAAGCGGTTCAACAATGACAATTGTACAACAATGACCTCAAAATCGCATAACTGCAGCCTATAAATATGAGGATAGCCCTGCTACAACACTCGCCACCATATTAATAAAATTGAAGTCTATTTTCATCACAGAAGTCCCCACGGTATTGGTATATTTTCTAACGTTCACTTCAACACACACAGCAATGCTAGCTGGCATCACTTTCACCGAGAAGGTTAAGTTCCCCTTCGGCTGTTTTCACCAACTTAAACTGATATATATATATATATATATATATATATAATCAATACGTGAACCACACCGAGATAAATGTATATTAATAATGCGAGACATTTTACTTTTGATGGCGGGGACGTTTACGTTAGCTCTGGTGATGGCTTATAAAAGATCATGGTACCTGAAGTGACGTGAGCAAACTTTGTGCTACCGCTAATCTTGCTCATTTTTCTCATTTTCTGTCCTTTTCTTCTTTCTCTTTTCGGCACCAGAGGATACATCCTTTTTTGTTACATGGCTTACCATTTATTACAGTGACGCGCACTTGCGCACCGGCGCTAATTGTCAACGCACGCGAGATGTCTATTGCGCATGACTCAAACGCTAGCAGACACAGCAGCAGTTGTCGGGAAATCTGAATTTTCTTGTCTTAAATTATTCATTTATTTATTCATTCATATTCATTCGTTCATTCATTTATATCACTTGTTTAAGTTATTTAATTGTAAAAATAAATAAATAAAATAAACGATTCATGGGCCCCCTGGTGGTCAGGGGGCCCCAAGCAGCCGCTTAGTTCGCTTATGCCTCGCGCCGGCCCTGCGCTTATTGCTCCCTGAACTCTTTGTAAGTCGCTTTGGATAAAAGCGTCTGCTAAATGACTAAATGTAAATCTAGAAATGATGACTAAATTAATATTCGGAATGGTCTCTTCATTTTTTCCACGGCTGTATGAAGGTTGTTTAAAATATATATTAAAATATCACATTCTTTGTGCATATTTGAGTAACACGAGGAAAAAAAAACAGTACACCTTCCCATGTATGTAAAAGGTAACACCAAATTGTATTTTTTCCACCAGCATTAATCCCTTCATTCAAGCTCTTTTGAAATGACATAGCAGGAAGAGTTCAAATTATTTTCTTCCTCTTCACTTTCTATACACAACGCCGCCATCTCTCCTTTTCCTCTTGTCTCTCCCTACAGAGCCTGTGAACATCCCGAGCATATAATGATGAGAGTCAAAGACAAACAAGAGCACACACGCAGTATGACTCACACACTGCCATCATGAAGGATTAGCCATCAGATTTCCTTCAGTCTTCTTATTTTGGTCCTGAATGACGATTCAGTGACCCAAGAGACGATCTTAAAGGTCGAAGTTGACCACACAAATCATCTGATCTTTTAAAAACCTTATCTTACTTCCCCTTACTTCTCTACCTCCCCGGTTTCACGTTCCAGGTCTCATTGAAGAGACCATATGAAGAGTTTGGTTTCAAAATGAGTTTAATAACTCGGTTCATTTTTTTTTTCAAAAATCATGTTTTTTATTGTGCATTCAAATCAATGTAAATCAAAATTCTGTTGATTTGTTTTGATTTAAGCCAAACAACAACAAACCGAGTTCACATTTTGGAAACAAAACTCTTCAGCATTTCATTACCGGGTCCGCAAGAAACATGTTCAAAATTGTTTTTATCCACATACTGTACACTTATGCAGAAACAAAAAAAGTTTCTTTACAATCCAAAATGAGCTACTTCTATACGATATGAAAATAAGCATGCATACTGTACAGTGTTACAGACTGGATAGACAGCAAGTGGAGATGAATGCCTGTACCCTGATATAAATGCATTGCACTCAGTTAAAGTGGAAAAAGCAGGACTACAACTGAAGAGCTGATATAACTGAAATCGATCAGGAGGCTATAGAGATCATCATATCAACACAATATTCAATGTTTACATGGAATCAAATGCCTATATAATATTGTAAAGCAGGACAAAGGCTGCGGTTGGTGTCTGCAAGCGTCTTGGAAACATGGGAATTATTCTCTCTCAGTGTAATGGCGCACCACTGTTTATTGTCCTTATTTAATAATGATATATAATATAATTTATAGTTTTAATAGTTATTTTCTGGCTGCATCGAATCTATTAATCTAGAGCCCTGTGATCATTTCCATACATTTGTCACTTATTGAATGTTTGGGCATAAAAATATGAATCAACACTTTGTCTGAAAATGCACGTAAATCGTTACTTAGACTGACCTTTGCGCAGCATGATACAAAAAAAATAAGGTAATATATCCAAAATCACTGCATGCAGCAAGCACGGCGCAGACTTTCAGAACTTGTCATTGTCTGCACTGAAAGCAAGCGTGCGTCAGCAAGAGGGGACGTTTGACTGTTTAAAATGGCAAGATGCATTCCTCCTTTAAAGGCGGTAAATAAAGTAACTTTATTGGTGGTTCATTGGTATTCCCGTTTGTAAAAAAGAATTCATTGTTATCAAGTAGTGTTGAAAACAGCATTGTTAAGCCTACGTGATGTTTAAGGAAAATGTCCATTCATTTGACGATTTGTGGCTTGTGTTTTGAATATATCCGTCATGCCACAACGCCCTTAGCTGTTATAAAATGCTCAGTAACCCACTGCATCTTGGGGCTTATTGCTTTAATAAACATCTGAAAAAGCACAAATGGAAATGTCAAAACTTCTTAAAAAAGTCCCAAAGCAGCCTCAGATCCCAGAGGGTTTATATACTACTCTTACTATATACTGAACAATTTCAGTCTTTCCTTCGAGTGACAAAACGGATCTAGGCCAGTTCTTCATTGTAGTTTTAAAATAAATATTAGAGATCTTCATGTATTTTTTTTTTTAAGGGAAACATTCCATCTACACCAGACGCAAGCGTTTGTGAAGTCGCACCGCTTACGTCCAGTGTAAAGTGCACTATTTGCATTAAACTTTTAATAAACGTTTGTGTCTTTCGCATGTCCGAATGAAGCGGAATTTTGAATGAGAGAAATTGTGGGCGCGGCTTTGTCTTTCTCTGCAAATTTATTGGATGTATAAAAACAGCGGATGCATTTTGAAATGCATTGGCAGCAGACAGACAGCTGAAGGGGAGGAGTTAACGGATGCTCCGCCCAAGGCTTAACGTTACTTGAGATGGATTGCCGCTAGAGGGCAGAAGTTCATGTTCAGATTTTGGCACACACATTTTAAAAAGAGAATGACATTGATAAGCTATTTGCAATAAATGCTGCAATATTTCATGAAAAAATGGGTTTTGTATTTTTTTATTTCACTGGGACTTTTAACACGATCAGGATTCTAAATGAATCGCATAGTCCAACATTACTTTTGCACTTCCAAATCTGCAGCTGGAACCAACAAATCCAAAAGACTTTTACTAGAATTATTATAATATCATACTAACATAGTAATATTTTTATATTATAGTATAATTCAACTATAAGTTGATGTTTGCTGCATCTGGGCCCTGACTTGTCAAACCTAGTAGCTGGGTATAGCTCTGCCCAAGAGGAAATCCTTCTGCACAATAGGGATGTTGCAGTGATGACATTTTCCCACCGGGTAATTGACATGTAAAAACACTGGTTGTACCGGTGACAAGGGTGTTTAGGGGTTTGCTGTGGGGTGGTCGAAGATGCGGCCCTTTGCATGACGCATTTTACTTTCAGTTTTTAAATCGCGGCAATTCGGGTCGCAATTGCTTGAATTAATGGTGGGTTCAATATCTTTATTAAAAAAACATACAAAATAAATAAATAAAACACAATAAATAAATAAGAAGGGGTTACGAAACAAAAAATAGTTACGTTAAATAAATAAATAAGAAACGAATAAGAACAGGTTACGAAACAAGGTACATTTATTTTAAATAAATAAAGAAACTAAATTAGAACAAAAAGAACATTATAACTTCTCGGGCTCTTGATAAAAGTGCTTGATGACATATTCTACCACATGTTCTTTGCCAGAAAAGCCTTCGCCATCGTCTTGTCAGTCAGCACTTCACTCTCCTCACAGGATGAATAAAATCGGACTCCTGCTGCTGATCTTTGCTGCGACACTTGTTCTGCTTACGCTGAATGCAGCTGTAGTTTGGTCTTTAACCAAACTAAGTGATTTATAACTACAGAAATTAAACATGACTGTGGGGGTCGGTACCAAGGTGGACAAGTGATGTAATAGGTAGGCGGTCGGACAACGTGTATCACAGACTATCGCAACAAGCCTATTGCCCAATTTATATTTGAATTCAATATTAAGGACCAAAGCTTATTAAATAAGCACCGCCATTCTAATGAATATATCCATATACTGAATTTACTTTACTGACCTGATGGGGAACGAGACCCAGTGATGTTGGGGGTTCATTCATGCGGTCGTCGCTGCTACTGGCTGTAGCATAACCTCTGAGAGATCACAGATAAAACACAAAGTAAATCCATTTGTTTCTATTTATAGTGTTCAAAATTGATATACCTCAAAAATAAAATTTTGTGTTTCACAAGGGAGTAAGTCCTTTGAATTAAAACAACATAAGGGTGAAAACATAACAGAAAATAACTTCTGCACAACTGCATTATAAAAACAGTAGTTCGACACATTGCTTAGTATGAGTTTTAAACCATTTTAGCTGTGTGTGTGTGTGCTGTTGAAGAAATGATGGGAACAGCTTCTGGATTTCGTCAGAATGAGTCACGAATCCTGAAGCCGCAAGTATGTGATTCAAATGTCAAAAATAGTTGCAGGGGAATTCATTAAGCACTTCAGCATCTTAAAGTTATATCTGTTTTCTTACTAATGCATCCTGTGTGACTAAGTTTTTCTACATCAAGAACCCCTTTACTACATCATCCAATCACGTTTCAGACCTGTGTCATTTCACATAGTTATAAACCAATTTTCACATCTAAATAAATTGTTTGCGATCAGCACCATAAAGTCGAGTAGGAAAAAATATCTTATCATTTTTTTGTTCTGTGGAACACAAAAGAAGACATTTTGAAGAATGTAGGACAGCAAACAGTTCAGTTCCTAATATGGGAGGCAATGGGGACAAAATCTGTCTGGTTAGAAGCATTCTTCCAAATATCTTTCACTGTGTTCATCAGAACAAAGACATTAATACAGATTCGGAACAACTGGAAGGTGAGTAAATAATGACATCATTTTCATTTTTGGGTGAAGTATCCCTTTAAGATCTCAAATAATACTATTTGCATAATAATTGGTGACCCATTCATCAAAATCAGCGTGGTTGACTTTGACATGAATGCGCATTCTGAATTTCACCCCGCTGCATTTGTGGGTCTCTTTTCAAAAGAGCGTCAGTCTTTTGTGGTCTATCTGAAGGCTTTTATCCGAGCTTCCAGAGGAGACATCAGTGCTCTATAACAGCTTAATACATCTGAAGAGAGACGTATGCCAGGTGTGTATGCCAGCGCCATCTTGGACATTCAGTGTCCTTCGCTTTCTAAAATCGTCTTTGAAAGGTAAACACGGATGAAAGCCTTCAATAGCCTCTCATGCAGCCTAAAATCACATAAAAAGCAACATTATACTGGAATTTGCACTTAAATCGTGACGTTACAGCCCAATTTCCTAATCCAGTGATTTAAACACAGAGCTCAGAGCAAACGAAACCAAGCTGTTATGAGCTATATATTCCATATGGTAACAGATTAAATAAATACATTTGATGAGAAAGTAAAACCTTTGAGAATGCATTACATATATGCCCAAAAAATTGAGCAATATTACAGAAACATTTGTGATGGCTGCAACTTTTGTGAGCATTCATGACAGTCCATAAGATCGTGTCAAGACAGTAAAACCAATTGCATAGGAATAAATATAATAATAATACATTTCAAAGTGTTTTTACACAACTATTTTCTACATACTGTAATTTCGGATTATACTCCTGTATAGCAAAGATCCTAAATGAACAGGGATTTAGACTTTCCACGTGTTTATTTAAATGATGAAGCACGTACCCCTCTGGATGCTGGAGTACAGACACCATCAGTTCAACAGCCAGGGCTCCAGCGATCATGGCCAGACCAGGACGACTCACCGTGCACTGCTGGTCTAGAGTTCTGTCTCTGGTAGACTAACAGAAATATAAATGTTAACCTTAACGCTTTCAAGGAGCTACATAAACAAATAACTCAAATTTGAAAAAAACACCTGAATTACATTTTGCTATAAATCATTATTAGTAGTCACTTTTTATGTTTGTAACTGGGTTTTGCAAATATCTAAACACGAAAAAGTATCAAGTGCTTGTCAAATTTGACAACACAGTATTTAATCATCATTTAATCGAAAGTACAGCATGTCTTTTCCATTTCCTGAAAAACAGTGAATTTGGACGTCTGAGGTTTTGATATATTTACCTGAAATAGCTAAAATTTTACATGAATATAATTTATTAAGTTTGTAATGTCCTCCGATCCTGTTGTAGTAATCCTAAACTCAATAAGAAAATGTATTTCAATCATACAGTACTTCGTTTTTAACTTCACCCAAAAATGTAAATTCTGTCATCATTTACTCACCTTCAAGTCGTTCCAAATCTGTATGCTTAATAAATATGCTTAATATCTAAATGAGAATGCTTATTTCCAAACAGTTCTCGGACCCCATTGACTCCCATAGTACGAAAAATAATTATAAAAGAAGATATTTGGAAATAGCAACCATCTCTGGGCCACTTTTGACTGCCATTGTATTTTTCCTGTTTGGTTACAAGCAAACGTCCAAATATCTTTCAACCAAACAAAGAAATGTATACAGGTTTGGAACAACAAGAGAGTGAGTAATTCATGACAATTAGTTTTTTGGGAGAACTATCCCTCAAGAGAGACCAGAGGCTTGACAGGTATCAGCAAAGCTCAATCTTATGAAGTCATCCTTTCAAATATGACATGTGTCTTAAGGTTAGCCTACATTCCCCTTCAACTTATGAAAGCTTTGTTGGCGTACTCACATCTCCAGGAGCGACCACATCATTACAAAAGTAGCAGCCGAGACGGTGTCCAGGTATATTGGAGAACAAAGATGCTCCTGAGAACAGCCAAAAGTAATGCTTACGGTAACATTTATAAAGAACACTTGTGCACTGCTTTAAAGTCAATGTCAATTGTTGTTTGTACCATGGGAACTAAATTCATCTTGAATTGACTGTCTTCAGTCTGAGCTATCAGGATGAGAGGAAATAAAATAACTTTAGATGTTGTACCTGGTGTTGTAGTGACCGCTGGTGTGGAGCAAGAGGAGGAGTTGGAGGAAGACATGGGGCTGGAGTCTTCAGATCGGCACTCTCTGGGTTCCTTCAGACCGTGTCTCATCACCACAAATGTGTCAAATCCCAGAGCGGCATTAACTATCAACTGAAAATATAGAGACGTTGAACTCCCAACACTCCTAAAACATGAACACTAAGTGTTACCAATACTTTTATCAGCTGGGGGTCACTTTGGTTTCATGTGTCTTTGGTATAGAAGTAAAGAAGAGAAGCCCTACGTGGCTCTTAGCAACTACAGTGGGGACAGCCATAGGGGGAAATGACTAAATAAAAGATGAAAGATTGGAGGGACCTTTCTTTTGCTGGCAGCGATGACTGTAGGAAGCCAGCGGCTCTCGCGAGTGTCCATCAACAGGAAGACTACGTCGTGTTCAGAGATAAGCTTCTCCAGCTGTTCTACATCCTGCCGAGCTTGAGCCATCGTCGTCTCTGAAAAGTTCACCGGGTGGCCAGGCATCGGTATGCTCATGTTATAACCTTCAGCATTCTGAAATGTCGCATATTCACAGGTTAAATTCATGGGTGTGATTCTAAAGAAATACACAAACACATGTTGACTCTTACCCAGTCTGGGTATGAATACAAATACATTTACAGCAATATGATTATAGCCATATGGTAGTTAACTGAAACAGGACTTTTGAGGGACTGTGGCTCTGGATACATACACTAATTAACATGTGACATCATTGCACATTGATTCGTTCGCTTCTATTCTCTAAACATTCTCTATTTTAATACAGCTGACTGTGAATTAAAGAGACTTTGCATAAACAATGCCCTAAAACAAGATAGACCACTAATTTATGAGAACTTCAATATGTCCGGGTCGTTTTGAAACCACGACGGGACAAATTATATCTGGGCATAAGTAATGAATGGGAAACACTAAATCTCAGATGAAAAGATAACCTTAAAGGATCTTTTTTATCCTAAATGTGAAGAAATGTCAGTAAAATGAACTGTGGTTATAACAGTTTGGATGTACGTTCTGAAATGTCTAACAAGTCAGTGATGAAACTGTTTACGGAGTTGCGATCTTTGGAAGCAGTGAACATAAACAGTGATGTATCATGTGTATAGCAATGATAATTTACCCTATGCTTCCTGATTACATTACCTAAAGGTCATATACACAGAAAGAGTGGTGGTCCTAAAACGAAGCTCTGTGGGACTTTAAACAAGAGGCTAAGTCTCAAACCATTTACAAAACTATTTTTCCTTTAAAATATTTAATATTCAAATAATGATACATATACAAGTCTGTGGTCAAATTGGGTGAGAGCCATGTGTACAAAATGTAAGTAACTTGGAAAGTAAGACAACATCAATACTATATAAAAGTGAGGATCCCTGAATGATTATTACTAGACTGTAACATATAAAACAAGAACTAATAACAACTGAGTGCAATGAGGTTTCTTAAAGAAAGAAAAAATCATTAAATAGTTTGATGTAAAGTTGAAAATAAACATTTTGAAGAGGCTAAGCAATCCCTTCATTTGCTGAAGAAAAAAAGCACCATGTTTATTATAGTTTTACTTTTTATTACAATAAGATGAATAATCAAGAAAGTTATAACAGATTGCAAACAGACAATAGAACCTAATCTCCTCTGGTGCTAACAAATCCCAGAGTACAGAGGCATATAGCAAAAGCCAAAATGGTAGCAGTCAACACAACCATGATTCAATCAACTGACGGTGTTTGCCCTGCGAGGAAAACGTTACACACTTCAATTCTGTAAAATGAGAACTGAATCCGAATCATGTCATTTCATCCCATCTGAGAAAAAGACGTACGGTGTGTGTGAGCGAATAGTAATCACGACCGGAACATCCTGCTCATCTAATTGGCCCGGCGCACACAGGGGTTCTGTGAAAATAAAACTATGTCGTAATTAGCTGACCGGGGGAGTCGATCGATACAGGAAGAGGAGATGAATAAATAATGACCAGAGAGTCAACACAGCAGACAGATCATTTCATATCAGTGACCAGATGGGCATCTGCCAACACGAGACGATAGAAGAGCAATGATTATTTAGCCAGGTGGACAAAATCCTTCCTTGGACCTTCAGTGAACACACACACACACATACAAGAGCCTGACTGTCAGATGGCGTGTGGATATCGCCCTCGCTCTTGTTTTAGCACCTCCGTTCTTTGCACTCGGAAAAACAACATTTGGAGCAAATGCAGAAGTTGGCATAAGATGGACTTTAATAATGAGCCCGGCTGAGGTGTGATCAGATAATAACTTGACCAACAAGAGTGCTATCTGAAAGGCAATATCTGTTAGTATTACCATGCGGAAATACTTAAGCTTTAGTGACCCGTGAATTAAAGTGTAATAAGTGAGGACAGGGAGGACGCCTCACCCCCCCCCGTAATCTTTCATATTGACAGACTTTCTTCTGTGAAAATAAATGGGGACTGGATACATCGTGTTTTATAAACAAGCTTATGTGGATTCATGTTTGCTTTAATTTATACAGCAATCTTCGATAATTCGTGTAATATATTTTCCGCCACCTCAAATGAGCATAAAAACGTTTTGTGAATGAAGGGATTTTTTATTTGGCGTTTCCATCACTCGTTTCTGATGTGAAATGAGCATAAAAACTGGGTGATGGAAAGAGCTTTGGAAAATTCACTGGATATTTGCTGAAAAAAGGCCCCAAACGATAATGATTTGAATCATAAAGAAAATATCTCAAATTAGAGGTTTTAATAACTGCATCAAAAGACGAATAGACAATTTAACAGATATTACAAAAACTAATCTTAAGAAGCCAATGTATTGAACGAGCTTTTCATTTTCATATCACTGAAACTTACCTACAATCCACAGAAACACATTCTGAATTAAATTTGACAATCTGGAGCCCCCTGCACTCTTTTTCATTCGGTTGTGCTCTCTCCAGCTGTTTCTAAATGTGTCCGGTGCAATGAGCTCCTGATTCATTCTGTACCACCTGCTCTCCGTCACTGAGGTTTAGTGGAGCGTCTATACCGGGGCAGCAAAACAAAGACGATACTCCAAACTATACAATACGTGGCTTTTACAACACATTCTTTTTAAACGATTAAATATTGAACATAATAATGTCAAGCGTCAATTCATAAAAAATGATTTGATGAATTTAAAAGCAAACTACAGTTCAAGTTTCGTCTTTACTGTGTGAATCTGGGGGGTTTTGGAAGGGCATTTGTTGAGGATGCCCAGTTTGATGAATCATGGGAAGTGAAGGGGATCTGATATGATGGAACCACAGATGGAGTCAGCGGAGCAGAGGAGTACAGAACCGAGGGCTTGATATGTCGGTCTTCGGTGTCTATGAAAACGGCCGATTCCATCCCACGCGAGGCATGGATATGAAGTTAAAAGTCTGAGTCACACGAGTCTGATGTTAGCCCACCCTCTCACTGCTTAAAACGCTTAATTTCCCAAAAATAGTTTTGTTGCTTAGCAAACTCAACCACTTAATATTTTGAATGATTTATAATGAATCTAAATATTATTTAGCATTTTTGAAAGTATAAAATTTAAGCTGTTGTTAGAAGTGGTGATTTTAATGATTGTTAAATTAGAAAGGAAACTAATGAGCTGTGTTATGGGTCAATGACGTATAAAGACCACTTATCATTTTGTTAGACAAAACTATAGAACGAAAAACAAGATGATTACTTACCATAACTCAAAGAGAAGCAAAGTTTGTTTCTAAACACTTAAGATTTGTAAAACAAAATGAAGTATGTCAAGGAAATGAATTAAGCTCAGTTTATGCCAACGTGCAACTGCCAACTCAACGCAATCCCTGGGGTCTAACCCATAGCCTTTGCATTGCAAACGCCTTGCTCTAACTCCGTAGCTTATGTCTTAAAATCTTAAGATAAATAATGGCCGTACCACATGGCACTAAAATCAACTCATTTAAAATTTAAATCTCCATTTGTGTACACCACATGCTTGATGTTTGAATAACTGCAATTGATAGTAGTATTTATTTGTATTTTAAAATTGGAATACGTCATTGACCCATAAACAATTGGTCAAACAATGTAAATCTCATAAATTTGCACTCTGAAATAGGGGTTGACTAGTCGACATTAATGCTCTGGCGCTACATTTAAAGCTTGATATCGACTAGTCATGGCAGGTCATGTGATTTTAAGAAGACGGCTGACTGTTCCAAGGAGTTGCCCACGGGACAGATGTCATTCCCCCCGGGTCAGCGGGATTCTGTGTTACTCCCGGCAATAATACATGTTATCTTGTCCTGCTTCCGCACGCATCATTCTCAATGAGTCCAGTTTTCGTCCACAACATTCACGATTTGTTCTGACGCTGCACAAGCTTGCCGGTAAAACGTATAGGATATTTTTGTACTTGTTCCCCGTTTAATAAAACATGACAGACCGCTGTGATAAAGCCTCTGCTGGATTACGCCGCATTCACACATACTCTGTGTCTACTATAGAGCAACACGTATGCAGTACAAAGATTGTTCATGGGCCATTTTGCTTCCACACACACTACGTTTGTAGCAAAACATTTTCTGATCTTATTTTATTTATTAATGACATCATCAACAAGTCGATGTTGACGCCACTTTTATCACATAATAGTTGACCTCAAAAAATCTAAGATCGTATCTACTCTGAAATGGTCCAGTGCAGTATATTACGTAACCTTTTGAAATATTTAAAGGTTTCTGACAACGTTCAGCATAATGAAGGTAAGGAGTAGGAATTTCCTGGAATAGCTCTATGAACCAGATCGACTCAAATCATGATGATGGAAATACCAGTCAATCTTGTGTACTTTACATATTTATCTAAAAGGGGTTCACAAATCTGCTGTATTCCTAGAAATTCTGTGTGAAATAAAGGCATAAGAACAACTCCACATGTTCAGATGTGCTCAATGATGCATGTGAGCATTGTTGAGTGCATGAATACAAAAGAAGGCCATATTTCCAATGAACCATGCTTCACAATGGAGTGGTATTCCACGAGACAAATTAGAAATTGGGAGGTACATTGTTTGCTTTGTCATTTCATTTGCAGACCAACAAAACAATGTCTACTATTTCTACCAATATTATTAAGGGGTCATATGGCGCAAATACGTGTTTTTCTGTGTCATAAGTTGTCCATGCATGTATAAGACACATACAATTTCAAAAATGTAATTGTGGGAAGAAAAGATGCTTTCTATCTAAAAGCGAAGGCTACACCTGCCTGAAACGCCTCGTGTAACCACACCCCCACAAATCTACATCAGATCTTTGGCTTATAACTAAATCAGAGATGGGAAAAGTAAACACAACTGAACTCATCAGCCTTCTCCCAAAATGTTGTGGATGTCCTCCTAAGTCACACACCAAGGCTTGTGAGTTGTTTCAGGTGTGTCATGAAGCAGCTGACAGTAGTCGCTCCCAAACATGGGAGGGAGAGAAAACGTTTGACTTTAAAACTGCGCAACTTGTGCCGTATATCTGAGCTTGATACACTCCCCGAAGGTTCGTATATGTTTCGGAAAATAATGTTGTTACATGAAAAACCGTTACGTAACAACTTTTCTTAGTCCCTTATTGGGCAATACTGCCGGAAAAGCACGGCCACGGCGAGGCAAAATAAATAGGCCGCCCACACGTCATCCGATAGGAAGACTCGCTTACCATCAAGATTGGCTGCGCTGTGGGCCTGCCGCTCGGTACTCTTGCGATGGTGAGAGAAGTTGAGGTGTGTTCGTTTGTTCACTGTATTTCAGTGATGGATGTTATATAAACGGTGGACATAACGCTGGATTTGGAGATCGTTTGAAACTGATAGATGGAGCGGTCTCAGCACTAAAAGATGCTGGACCTGACACTCAGTCATGTCTGTGTTTTGTTGACAATCGACGCGTACATACATGTAAACAACACAAAACTTATAGTGAATCAGTTATGGGATTCTGCAGAGATAATGCAATGGTGTATTGTGTGCTGGTGATTTAGTTTTTCCCCTCGGACAACCCCAGGATGTCGTCTGTTTTCGAAAATAATCGTAAAGTTGTATCTCTCTTTGATAAATGTGATCAAACTAAATACTCTTCGAAGATATGAAGTATGCAATACTACTCCATAGGTACTCAATATTAATATGAGATTGGCCTTAAATAAAAACAATAAATGAGACTACATTGTAATACATAATTGTGTGTTAATATTAAATCCTGCGGGCTGATCTTCATTATTGGTTGGGTACTGTTTTCTTCTGCGTCTGCTATTTGTCCTGGTGCATATTTTGCACATTTTCGTATTTATTTGCAAATACGTTTTCTTGTTATATTGTAAAAATGTAAATTTATTGCATTGTTAGTTCACCCCAAAACTAGCATGGACTGCTTGTAGGGTGCTTGAGAGTTGACAGAGATAAGCAGAGGGGTTTGAAACGGCACGAGGGTGTAGCGTTTATGCACGCCATGCACTATTTCAAAAGCAGCTTCCTCACACTCATACTTTGAACAAGTATTTATAAATTCTTGCACTATTATAAGAAAAAAACACGTCCTCACCACACCAGGAAAGATCTTCTTTAATCTATCCACTGAAGCAAGAGCTTTAGATTTGCCTCCGTTGAGACAGTCTTCAAACTCATAGAGAGGCTGACGCACTGGGTTCGAGTAGGAGATCTTTGCGTTGTCCACAAAGGTGATGTGTCGCACACCCCAGCCCTAACAAACAACAACAGAACACATTGAACTCTCGAGTCTTCTTTAAAAGAAACAAACTGGATGCAAACCATTGCATATTCAAATATGCAAATGAATGTGTTTTTTACAACAACAATCTGCATCTTTCATAAATGTCCCACAAAGAGATTGTTTCTGTCCTACTGCCAACATGTTTATCTTCATATTTGATGTATAAAGTCATTTTGACACAGCATCTGCTGACATGAATGAGGTCTTATATCTTTAATTAATGCTGTGGGCTCATAATTATACCAATAATCATCAAGCAGTTATTATAGTAAACGCAGGTGAGAAATGAAATCATATAAACCGAGCCAAGTAATCCATATCAAGGGCAATAAAGCCGCTTTGTCAGGATATTTTCTAAAAACTGTTGGCAAGCGTTCAAATGTAAATGGCTCTTACCATTAACGTCCGGGCCACATTGCAGCCCAGCGTTCCGGCCCCCAGTAACAAACACCTGGTCGACACCACCTTATCCAAATCCAGAGAGGGTACCAACCTCCATCGCATTAGCTTCAGATTGAGATCCACTGAAGACTCGGCAAGCCTTAAACAGACAAATGAGACACAGCTGAGAAAACGGAAGGATTTCAATGTTCTCAAAGGCACTGAAAAATGCTTGATTTTGCTGTGCCGCTACTTGTTTAGTACCTTTTTGGGTCCATGCATTCACTGAGATTGACACTTCTAGGTCCCATGGCACCCTTAGGGTTCTTCTCCCATCCTACACTCTTGGGACAATCTGGAAAAAGTCAAATAAATTGAAGGTTTAAACAGTCGAAAACATGTCTAAATTGAATGTGTTTTACTGTTGCTTAAAGGTTTGTTCGTATATTAAAATGATAGACAAATGTTTGAAACCAAAACGTGCAAAATAGATGTGCAGCTGTGGTCTCAGACATTTGAACCCTACTGTATGTGACCTCATGAGTTAATATGAGTATACAGCTCATCAAGGTGAACCACACAAAACGGTCAAGGACATGGACCACACATTCATGCCCAGTGATGTACAAAACAGGTGGCTTGAATGAAAGATGTTGTATACGTGAAAATAGAAATGTCAGATTCTGAATGGCAATGGGGGGTATCTGTGCCACTTATCAGCTTCCTGTGATGCTGTCTTTTCATCACAACCTCAGAGGATTCACACAATCAATGCAGCGAATCCCAGAGGAATACACTGACGCTGTGATGTGGGATGAGATTCAGTTCCTGTTATCTCCACTAAGACATCACAACTGACAAAGCCACTTGAGTGGATGAAATGCAGATATCAATGACTGAAAAGCTACTCGTGCATACAGAATTTACAACAACATATAAAAGTGGATTTAGTTTTCTTTGTGCCTCTAACAGGGTGCAAATGTGGGGTGTCAATATACCGGTATCGACAATAACCGTCATATTAAAACCATGATTATTGATATTGTGTTCATTTTTGCATTAAACCCCACAATGGTTACAAACTCTATAATCCCTACCATCCGATTTTTATGTGAGAAATGTGAAATGGAGTAAACACTAAATTTAAGATGAAAAAAAACATTTGGCTACGATAACCGTGAAGTGAAAATGTGATAGCGTGAAAGCTCTAGATTGGATTACTATCACAATTGTCTTGTATGAAATGTTTTTGTAATTCAATAAAGTGTGTATATGTCATAAAAGCACGATGTTCTCAGCAGTACGATACTTTTGCTTGAGATTGAACATATTGAAATGTATATCCTTAATTCCTCAAACACATTACGATGATTTATGAGAGACTTGGAATTATAAAGAGGATTAAAAAGAAATCATATCTCTTAAAAAAACATTTTCTTAATTTGTTTATTGTATTGGAACAGAATGACCTTTATGAAAAAAATATATTTTGTCAAACTCAAAAGATTGTTTCATATAGGTAGCATGCAAAAAATCATACGGGATACCATGAGGCCAAGTACTATAAATTCAGTAATTGTTCAGTATTACTGAACAATTACTGAATTTTACAGTATTATTACAGTATTAACAATAAAACAATAATAATAAGTAATCAAATCTTTTCATATTGGCTTCTGGTCAAATGTAATGACTAAAAACACTATATTAACACTGAAATAATTACACCCGACTCCTGAGTCCAGATAAAACTGTTGTTCTGAAGCACTCTGAAGTACTTGTGAAGATGATAAATTACCTGTGCAGGTCGACAGGTCCGGGAGCTTGGCCTGAAAAATGATGCTGTGCTGAATGGAGCGGCTCCCTTGTAGAGTTCTGTCTCTGAAGCAAAGGATCTCCACCACATCCATCTGTGAACCCCTGGTATTCAGAAAGACAAACTGCTCTGGAATACATATGGTTTTTGGAGTGACCTTAAATTTACCACTACAAAGAGATTGCCAGAGGAGTGAGCACAGACAGAGCATCTTGATATTTAAACAGTGGAGAGCTGCAACCTACAGTACTGCACATTTCCTCAAGTCATCCATCTACTTCATCTATATTATTACTTGTATTTTGGACTTGAAATTTGGTAACATGGTAAAACCATAAGTTTTCACTTTTTATTTAGAATTTTAAATAATAATGATAATAGGTGTATTTTTTGTTGTTGTTTTCTTAGGATACTCGATTAGTGGTCGACAGATATGGGTTTTTCAATGGCCATTGCCAATAATGATATTAAGAAAGCGATGTGGCTGATAGGAGGTCGATATAACACACAAGCAATTGAATGTGTAAATGAGAGAAATGCAAATGTGCTGTATGGCAGCCGAACAGAAAAAAAATATTGTCAATTTGTAAATCGGCCTATGACAATTATATAGAAATCTAAATATTAATGCAATATCCTTCGAGTAGGAGTGTATATATTGCTCTTACATCAGCATGGCTTGAGGAGAGCGACTACGAGATCGATATTGCATTCATACAACAGTTGGAGTGTCTGTGGAACAGGGGAACTACTTTCTTCCGCCACGAACTCCTTCCCAGCGTAACAGTTAAAGAAACCTCCGCTACTAATTCCAAACCGTCACTTCTTTTAAATGTGCGCTGTGCTGAAAGACAATGTCCAAGGCAACTCACAGAGAGTGTTAATCCCATTTCTATTGTCTTAAGCACAGTCTAACACTACAGTATAGTATAGATGATGTGCACTTGTCAAGGACCTCCATTAAATGTATATGTTATATATATATATATATATATATATATATATATAGGTTGCATTTGTTAGCAAATTAAAATGTAATTGGTTGAGTAAAATAAGCACATCAATCTATATTAGCAATTGCCAAGAATCGCATCGAATAGTCTTTTTTGAGGTCTCCTGAATATCATACACACTACTGGAGATTCAATAACAGATCATATAACATGTCCAAACATCCAATTTAAACAACTAAAAGCTGCACCAGTTCACTATAAAAGAAAGACAATTCCCCATATAAACAATAAGTTATTATATTAAAACACCAGTCATTAATAATCTACAGTCACATACTTCACATTTGTAATGTGCAACAGATTACTTTTGTATTTGGTTCCAACATGGCTAAGGGTGCGTTCATATTTATAGTTTGGTTCTTTTGGTCCGGACCAACACAGAACAAAATAGTTTTGTCTTGGTTCACTTTGGGTTCGTTGTTAAAAGGCCAATCTGAACACTAAGATTCCGAACCAACAGCTTACACGAGAGTCACAGCAAGATTGGACAGCTTGTATGATTTATATCTTAAAACAGAACTTCCCACACATTCAGGACAATGTTGTGTGCTGGGTTAGACATGCTCAGTATATCATTTTCCGTTTACAGATGTCTTGCATAATAATTTTCCATCAGAGTGCGGCAATTTCAATGTGTGTTCACGTTCACGTTGACAATATTGAGTAGGCTACATAAATGAAAGACAAACAATGCAGGGCTTTTGTGCACCTGGTACTTCATGCATTCTCTGATCAGATCGCTTTAGGTCTTTTTAAAACTGTTCCATTTACACTTTGCCTCATGAGCTAAACGCATATGAATCATATATTCTATTCCCGCGCAAAATCCAAAAACAATTTAGTATTAATTCATTCTTCAGTCTGCCCTTTACATGATGTATGTTTAAAAGAACGCAGGAAAAGCACACGTCGCACTGTTTTCTCCTATTCGCAAAAGTGATGTGCTCCTGTGGTGTCTGTCAATGAAAAGCAATGATGTGCTGTAAGTAAATGAAAATCATAAACTGATTTCAAGCACCGAAATTCCTTTTGGAAAAAAAAGCCTGAAAGCGTTTCGGTCTTTTCGCAATTGGTAATATTGGTTGATATTAAACGGAATAATAAAATAACGTTATTAAACGTTTTTATTGTTGTTCATGTTGCAGCTAAAATGTTATTCGTTTAGGTTTTTTGTTCCTTGAACCACTTCAAAGCCCTGATGTGAACACACCCCAAGACAATGAAATGTTCAGAAAGACTTCAGTTTTGGATTAAGTTAATTGAACTTTAACACATTTTCAATATTCTCACACACAAAAGAAATTGCATTTGAGACCTAACAACAAGCGGACCCCCGCTGAATACTCCTGCTCTAGATATTAGCAGATGGCTGGAAATAATATTCTCACATTCCTGCAGCTTCACAACGACTTTCTCTGATATAGAAAGTAAATGACATACCGGAACACTGGGAGGAAATATAACTTGACACCAGTGGGATGTGTGTTTGACAAGCTCATTACACACGTACCATTTTTTTGCCAGTAGGATGAGAAGATTTCTGAGAGGCCAGCCAGGATGTTGATGCAGCGTGCAGGGGTCATACACACCCACAGTAATCTTTAAAAACAAATCAACACATCACTTGACATACGGTCCAACTGCAGAAATTAAATTAAATGCTACTGCAGTTACTGTAACCGGGTTGAGCGTCGGGAAAGCTCTGTTGAGAATGTCTGTCAAGGGTTTGAGAATATTTAAGGATGTGTACAATAAAGATAGGAACTTTCCATTGAGGAATTATGGTTATTTCTCTTAAAAGCTTGATCGTCACACAATATTTAGTAAAAATGCCCTATAAGATTTCACTGTAAGTGCATTACAAGAAGTTCAAGTACAAGAACTTACATTATGTCTCGCGTAAATAAATATGTTTAGGGACATGTAAATTAAGTTGACACATCCTAACAAACGACATGCAATATACCTTTAAATGTGAAAAGGACTGATATAAAAACAGCTTTCCTGAACATGTCTGCCAGCTTACACTGGTCCAACAAAGAGAACCCTTTTATAAGTTCAATTCCTAATAATAGCTTGACAGTGAGAATGACCTTCTTAAGATCCTTGACGAAGCTGTTGAAATCCTTCAGAGGAGCAAAGTGAACACTTTCATCTGTGTATTTGAGCAGAAAATGTGGGACTGCTGTGGAGCCAGTCGAGGAACAAAGATTATCATACGCCATCTGCAAGCTGGAGATCTGTGGAAAAATCAATCCAAAACAATCAGCAAGTCTCCCCAACAAATAAAAGGCTTTTAAACAAAATGCCTGAAAAAGGTTTATTGATGGTGGAATAATATTCAGCTGTTGACAGAAATGTACGTCGATGTCTGCCTCTTACTATATGAGGTGGTTCCAAATGTATTTGGACACTTAAACCAGACTTAAAAATGTCAGAATATCGCTGTGATAGACATCAAAGCAAGTGGCATTTGCCAAAGAAATGTATATTATGACAGGTACACCAAAGCTGCAAAATGGTGTTCAGACATCACTGATTAATTATTTCTTTGTTTATTTCACATTGCATAAAAGTCACCGGTACAAATATAGCATTGGGATTTATCTATAGACCGTTTCATCAGACGCACGCACGCGTCTGGACTGCAGTTAACTTCTGGTCTGTGTTTCAATATTGGTCTGGGCTGCGTTTCCCAATAGCATCGTGACCATAAGTTGATCTTACAACCATTGTCACCAATGGAGCTACTATCAACGTAGGCTTACGATGCTTTTGGGAAACGCAGCCCTGGCTAGTGTCTAATAATCTAACTACTCTTTTTCTTATTTAAGTTACTATGAATGTATATAATTGTATTATATAATAATTGTATTACATAAAGAATTTGTTGAATTTTGTTGGATGTTTATTTTATTAAATGAACAATTTGGTTAATAGGTCCTGCAGGTCCAGGTTGTGTAGGTCCCAGAAGAGAAACAGCTACGGCTGGAACTGATGCATATCTCGCCATAAGCCCTAAACTACAGTAATACAAATTTATTTTAACTGTTGTCAACGTGACAAAAAGTATGCGGTATTGAAGTGTGCATGCCCAGTGGAGGATGCCGTTCCCCTTCTAGCCATAACAATAGTTCGTTTGTATTTACACAAACCGTATGGTACATTGACATCTAGCGGCTGAGCTTGGTCTCGCAATCTAAGTTCAAAATATTGGAGCGACAAGTTTAGCCAAGTAACAGTTCTTCTTGGTTTCTTTTGATTGAAATAATCTACAGGCACTCTATTATTTGCGAATGTGTACCGGAAGTTAAAGGGATAGTGCACCCAAAAATGAAAATTCTGTCATCATTTTTTCACCTTTGAGTTGTTCCAAATCTGTTTTAATGTCTTTGTTCTGATGATATATTTGGAAGAATGCTTATAACCAGACAGATTTTAACCTGTCATACATCCTTACATTTACATTAAGTAATTTAGCAGATGCTTTTATCCAAAGCGACTTACAAAGAGTTTGGGGAGCAATAAGCGATATGTCATACAAAGAGCAATAGTACAATAGGAGCTAATAAAAGTTACTAGTTTCAACAAAAGCTAGAAACACTACCTGTTGAGAGAAGAGGTTTAGTGTAGGTTTTTTTATTCGTCTGTCAAGTAGTCGCCGAAGAGGCTTTAAGTAGTGTTTTGAGGGTTGTGAGAGATGTGGTTGACCGGACCACATTGGGAAGAATGTTCCACCATGAAATTTAAATTTTTCGAAATTTCTTCTTTTGTGTTCAACAAGATTAAAGTTCAAAAGATTTGTAAATGATACAGTAAATATTGAGAAAAACTTGTATGTGCAGCTTGCCACTTTTTATAATTCACCTGAATTTTGTGTGTTTTTTTGTTCACCATTTCAAGTCTAACAAACTTATATTTGTTATCACTCGTACATTTTTTACGCCATGGAGCGCCTGTATATTTTGCATTCAAGCGTTATTAATTAAAAAATAAAACAGGACATGATTTCCATAATGCAATGTGTAATGTCTCATTATCCCTCGCAGAGAATTATCACAAAAGGTCTTTATCAGGAGCGAGTTATAAAAGTGGGCACCTGTTTGGCAGTGAATCTCTGCTCTAATGACAGCGGCTCCTGCACCAGCTGCACTCCCTCCACAAAGCAAAGGGCAGGAAAGCAGAACCAATAATAGAAATGATATTTCTTCAGATCCTGGATGAACAGAAGGACCAGTCAGAAACAAATGAATTGTAGGACACAACATTTTTAAATCGAAGAAAATGTAGGCATACAAACCGCAAATGTTAAGAGGATGAATTTGTTCAGGACCGAGGAGTCTTCCACCGCGGCCCCGGACTGAATTGCGTTCCAAATCTGTTTAAAAATAAGAAGCAACCAGAATGAATGAACCTGATCTCATTAGGGCTGGAACAACTCAATCAATCAATAATGAACCTTTGTTTTTGAACCTCTATTAAAAAAGTAAGTACTTTGATAGTACAATATGGGAATACAGTCGTCATACAATAAATATTTTAAGAGGAATGAAAATGCTTTCCAGAAGTATAAATGACCATTTATGTATTATTAACACAGAAGAAGATAGTTTGGAGAATGTTGGAAACCAAAGATTGGCCCCATTGACTTCCATTGAAATGAACATAAACCCTTCTTTTATATCTTCTTTTGTGTTTCAGAGAAGAAAAAGTCAATAAACAGGCTTTAGGAAGGGGAGGACAGAAATTTGACTTTTTGGTGAACTATCCCTTTAACAGGGCTGTAAAGTGGGTGCAATATAGCGGAGGTCCCCAACCCAAGGGTCGCGACCCAGTACCGGGCCGTGAAAGAGCCGTTGCCGGGTCACAAGAATGTGCTCAAAATCCCTGTCACGTAACTGTGTATTTTTATAATGCCTTGGCCCTTTAAGAGTGACCGTTCAAATGTACACAGAGAGCACATTTTTAAGCAATGTTGAGACTTTCTATGTTCAACCAGAATTTAAATGAGTGTGATTCAGAGTCAGCTAAAGTTACTTACAAGAAAAAGAAAGCCATCTTTAACAGAAAATATGACGATACATATCAAAATGATGGGTTTGTCGCTACAGGCAGCTCACAAGCTCACAAACCCTATGGGTGTTATATGTGGAGATAAATTGGCGAATGAGTCAATGAAGCCCTCAAAACTGCTTCGATATCTTGAAACTAAGCATCAAGCACTGAAAAACAGTGACAGCAACAATAACAAAGTTACGAAGCAGGCTGGACATTTGCAACACACTTCGCGTTTCACCGTCACCCATCCCTCCTCATTGGACAGTATTATTGCGGGAAAACAAGCCCAAGGCTCCCATTAATTTAGTTATGGTGGGTTTGTAAATGGCTTTGTTTGTAAAGTTATATTTAGAAGTTCGAACAATTAATGTAAAATAAATTGTCTTTGTTTATTCAGTTTTATGAAGTTGGAATGACAGCGATGTTTGACGACTGTAACACAGTTCAATAAAAGGAAGAAAGGAGGCGGGAACCGGCGAACATAAAACAACTTTTAATTAATAAATAAAAACGTAAATAGACAGCCCGCCTCCCCCTCACGGGCGACTGCCGGCAACACACACACAAACCATAACTAAAAACCAGGCCTGGTCCTCTCTCACTGACGGTCCGGTCGCTCGTCCTCTTACGCTCCCGATCTCCTCTGTGATATGAGACCGGTGCGCGTACAGGTGAAGTTTTACGATTTCAACTAAATGAAATTGACGTTGTTATGTTTGATTTTTATGTAGTTGGCATGAATGCGCAGTTTGACGATTAAATGGAAAGTAAGTACGTTATAAGTAGTTATTTATTCAGTCATGGATAATTATTTTCAATGTACTTCCCTCCATCCCCACTAGCCGGTCCGTGTGAACATTTTTAAAACAAAACCGGTCTATGGTTTAAAAAAATGATGGAGACCGCTGCAATATAGCAAAGCCTACAAACCTCATTGGCCGCTTTATCAAGAAGAGCTTTCTTATCTGTAGATTTGAAGGCTTCTAATGTGTTGGTGTTGTACAGAGTCCCAGAGACTGGACAACAGTGAGCAGGCGTGGGTCCATCTCTGGAGAAATAAAAACATTATTAAATAAAACTTCAGAAATTAAACAAGTTATCAGGTTTTTATTGACAAAAAGAATAACTTTCACAAATGAAAGTTACTTGGGGAATAATCCAAAGCTTTAAAGGTCCAGTGTGTCATTTATGGGATGATCTATTGATAGAAATGCAATGTAATATACATAGCATGTCTGCAGAGGTGTATAAAGAGCTTACACTATTTTTATTACCTTGGAATGAGCTATTTCTATCTACATTCTCTTGCATATAATTTGCATTGTTCTGTCGTAGTGTTTGGAAATGGGTGGAGTGAGTGCTTGGTTGCAATTCCCAACCTTGCCGCTAGATACTACTGACTGGACCTTTAAGAAATCTTTAACGCCATATCAGCAGTAAATGCTATTCATGCCAAAGTTAGTCATGGTACCACAACTTCTCTTTACAGCATAACACCAACAAAACTTCACAAACAAAGATCACAATACACAAGACCTCAACAAAGCTTACATAAAGTAAATATTCAATAACAGTGAAAGATAAATGTTAAAATTATAAAAGTTATTTGAATATTTTTCATTTATATCAAGTATCACTTCACATAACCTTTATGGTCACAGTCATTCCATTCAATTAGGCAGTTTTTAAAATATACATGAAATATTAATTGTTGGTTGATCTGATGATGGAAATTGACATTCTGCCATTCTTATGCTGACCAAATGCGAATAATCGCGTTCCAAGCTCTTTATTACTCATGGGAAAAGTTTCATTATTTTGCTTGAGTGAAGCAAAAACACCACGTGATGGGGAGTGTCTCCACACGTCCGGGACCCATCAAATAGTAGGTGTCAATGAGCTCTTCTTGCGAATTTCTATTTGAAATTCAACTTGCGCTGCCTGGTTTCCGTCATTCGCATCGCCTGCCGCGGGAGTTCACATCTATTTGCGTCTTTTCGTTGATTTAGTATGGAATTTCTTCACGCAAATCACTTAATTCGCGTTTGGTGTGAACCAAGCATTAGTCGAAGTGCTTCTGACGTTGCTGTTCGACTCTAGATCAAGTAATAATGCATGAGCCTTCGCTGTGAAAAATGAACTTTGTCCATTAATACACATGCCAAAACGTTTTTGTCCATTGACAACTGCAGCAGATTTGATCGCCTGATTTTGATCCGTCCATATACACAGGAGTATGAAGTGGAAAGTTGCATCTTATATCACTTTGCAAGATTTAAACACAGGTCCAGAATCACTTCAATATTTTATTTTATTAGTATTAGTTTTAAACATATAGTTAAGAAATTCTTCTGGACCAGCTTATGGTCTTCATAAAAAAAATCTAATGTATCTTCATATTCTTCAAGTGCGGATTTACACGTATTCAAAAAGGTTTAATGTCAAAAACACATACATACAGTTTTTGAGCCAATTTTTACTGATGGGTCAACATTGTGTGCTAGTAATTTGGACAATACTTACGCATCAAATGCGCTGAACTCCAGCGTCAAACGTGTCGGTAAACCATCAGGATCACCTGCAGTATAAAATACATTACTTACATCTTCTCGTTCTTTCACATCATTTTAACTGTGCACAGTTTACAGAAAGTTCTGGACACGTGAAATTTCACAAAACAATGTGGGGTACCAAATAAGGGGCCGGTTCCCCTGACACGGATTAGTTTAAATCAGGACTTAGGTAAATTTGTTAAAAAGTAGTTAAAAGTCATTTAAAAAAAACATACATTACTGTGTGCATATTGTGACAAACAATTGCACTGACACCTCTAACATTTAAACTATTCTGGGACTAGTCTTAACCCCTGTCTGGGAAACCTCCCCAAAAAGTTACAAATGACTTGAAATATTTTCTTTTCACCCAAAAACAAGTTGAGCAAAATCTATTCAATGACCGAAACTCCTAGACAGTAATCTAGTGATAAGCAGACTACTGGTGTCAACAATCATTGTTTACTCACCATTATAGTAACAGGCTTTGATGTTTCTTGGACTTTCATCCAAGCGGTAGTCGTTGAGTTTCTTCTGGGTGAGCTGATGCCAGAAGCCTGCCTCCAGAGCACTGCAGAACGGGGCAAACTGCAGCTTTGGGACGGATGTACCTTCCTCCTTCGACTCTGCCATTAATACTGAGCGTTTAGATTCCTCACACACACTGTCATAAAATAAAACACATACAAATTACTATTAATATCCTTTTAGGTGAAAGTATTTGATTAACTTCCTTAACCTGCTAATAGGCATTAAGTTGCTAAAGCCACTATTTGTAAATAATTATACATTGTCATTTAATGTGGTCAATACAAATTCTAACATCATTTACTCAGCCCGATGTAGCTTTATTTTATGTGTGGAGCACTCGAGTTATTTATACAATTTATGACAAGAGTCACGTATACAACGTTTACAACAGCTTTATAATAATTATAATTATAATAGTGCTGTTTGTTTATTTCTACCCTTGACCCTATAAAGTACACTTTCTCATTGCCTGAAAGTGAACTGCTCTGCTCTGGCTGATCTGAACTTCTTCTTCAGTTATATAATAAACAGTGATGGGTAGAAGTCTTCGTTAAATGGGTTATAGATGTGTACAGCCTGGAATTACTCGTGTTAATACCGTGAAAGAGGATATGCTTGGGGTTTGTGGAAGTGGGTTAGTTTAGGGAACACTTGAATTAATCATCTGACTTAAAGAAGCGTTGACTGTCTACATAAAAAAGAAAATGAATCATCTAGTACACAGATACACTGTCTAAACGTCTAAAACGATGAGCCTTAAACAAATGAAATGTGGAAACTATCAGCTGTAGTATTGTGATGTCCCGTTGAAATCATGACATCAGAGTTATATTGCACGTTTGTTAAAACACGGCAGTAAAAACGCACCGCGTCGATGACGACAATAATCTGAGTAATTTAAACTCATTCTCTGGATCGTGTTAATAGTTTATACAACGTCAGAACAGCGTTAAAAACATCGGAGACAAGTGTAAAATACAAACATCTCTTACCAGAATAGGACTTCCTGGTTGACGTCGTGTGACCGCTGTCGTCACGGCACATGCGCAGTCGGTTTGTTTTGGTCTCACTTCAGAGCTAGCGCTTCTCGATAGACGTATAACTAAATTAATTAGCCAATTAATATCAACAGAACGTAATATGCGATAGTTTCGCTGTTATATCACAAAGAAAACCTTTCACAGTTTTCAAGAAAACTTTTGTCAACAGAAGATATCGGTATTGTGTGCGTCGTTTGCTGTTGAAGTGTTAGCAGATGCGTTTTATGCTAAATGGTTTAAAGTTCCTATTTGTACGTCAGATGGTTATTACAATAATAACGATTCGTAAATGTAGGCGACCGATTGCTTAAGGACTAGACGCGTCTGTTTGTCATATCAGCTTTCGCTATCCTCGTGTGTCGACTTTATTTTTAGGGTGCCAAAACCATCGAGTAAAAGGCGAACATCCAAAACAACAGGAACACGCAGACGAGTAGACAGGAAAATACTGACAAGAACTTGTATACGCCGTTCCTTTTCATGTTGAGTCCCGTGAAAGGGGAATCAGTTCATTTTGCAGTCGGTGCAAAGCAGATGGGCGTTAGTCAACTAGCCGGAAAATCCAGACAGATGAAACATGAAGTCTTCAGATGAGCAGAACCCCTTCAGCTTCTTCCGTAGGTCAATGGGTTAACTTGTATGCGGAATCAAGGTCAAAAAGGGTCAACAACATAGAGCCATCTGGGGCCGTTTCGGAAAGGAGGTTTCGTGGAAACTCTTGAGTATATTAACCCTGAAATGAGGGAAACTCTGGGTTTTAGAATGTGAGGTGTTTTCTAAAAGAGAGGTCACTTATACTCTGAGTCGGTAACAGGGTAACTTACTCTGTGAACCTCACCTGGTCGGGAGCAGGTTTTCTTTGGTAAAGCCAGAGTTTTTTTCCATCTCGCAAGTACCTCATTCATTCATACATACAGTCATTCATGGCACACATTTACATCACACAGAGACCATCTAATTGACTAATATGTCATATGTGCTTTTATAGAGGATCCTGTATGTGAAGAGGCTGCATTCACTCATAGGGATGTACTTTCATTTCAGGAGAGCAATTTAGGACCCGAGTGGAGCATTTTTGTTAGAACTGTTCCGTTCTTCTTTACAGTGAATTAGATACATCAACATATATCTCATCCTCCTTACATCAATAACATCAGCCATCGTGGCCGTGTATTACATCACAGCATATTCTTTCCCTTACACGTTCTCACAAACATGTTTTCCTATGCAGGATGAGAAAGTGTATAAATGAAGAAATTAATAAATACAGACTTAAATGCAGAAATGAAGCGATAAAGGTAAAAAACAATTAATTTAGATGTGCAGCCAGTTCTGCTCTGTTGATTTAGATGTGGCACAAAGCTTTCCAGTGTAAGTCATACGACTACTTTTTAAGGTTATATCTATTTCATTCTATACAGCTGCTTTGATACAATACAAATTAAGCACTATACAAATAAATCTGACTTGACTATACAATAAGACATTATATTCGTAGCAGAAACTAGTGTTACACATTTTATTGGTGAAAACTCCAGTTACGTATTTTGTAAAAGCTTTTTATCACATAATTAGAAACTGTTTTGGTGTCTTTGCCATAGTGAATCGTCATATCGGAGCTCCAATGATCATGGCTTGTCTAGTTGTCGTGCACACGCTTAACTCAAGGTGAGCCAACCCAGAGTTGATAGAACTAACTCATATCAGCTGATCTGAAACCAAAAACTAAAAGCTTCGCATCTCGGTGTTAAAGGGATGTTGCATGCTTAAAGCACTGCTAATGTGATTCTCATTACCTAAAGTTTATCTTCACCTGTCCTGTGAAGTTGGTCCGGCCTGCTCTAATACACCTGTCTGTAATTTGTGATCCAGAAGACCTTGATTAGACGCTTCAGGTGTGTTTGGTTAAGGCTGGAGCTGAACTTTGCAGGAAAGTTTGCCAGCAGCCATAAAACATACGAAGAAGTGCGCCTATCAGGGTTGAAGACGCTTTCACGGCAAGAACATTGCCGTAAACAAACCATGTTTTTTTGTTTGTAACCCAGAATCTGGAATAAATCCTTTTTGATTAGTAAATTAATGGAACTGACAATCTGAAAAGAATATGACATATTACATTAAAACTGAAAACATGTTTTGTAAGTCACCTTTGATGTGAATGGAGTGAAAAGAATTCAACAGCATGGTTTTGCACCAAATCACTACCACAATCACCTGCTGTTGGCATCAGCTGTTTCAAATCACACCGTTATTAAAAGCAATTTCTCATACTGCTATATTTTTTTATATAAGTTTAAAGAGAAATCATCTCTTTGGAGTTATCATGCAGGCTCTATCTGCATTCTGATTTGAAGTTTTCACATTCCATTTGACTAGATGGAACCTTTTGGTTTGATAAAAGTCTAAACATAAACGCAACGTAAAGAAAAAAACATCACATCATGTAAATATGTCATACAAAAAAAGGATATGTGAATAACACAATGACTCAAAGTGTCAGATAGAATATTGAACCATAAATGCCCGGTTTCAGAGACTAGATTTAAGACGAAAATGAAAGTTTAAAATGTCTTAACTGAAAATAACTTGCCCATACATATCTTACAACATGTCATTGCCATTGTTTTGTCTCAAGATGCACACCAGTGATGTTTTTATATAAGGCAGTTTATTTCAAGCGATTTAAATATCCCAATTTAACTCGGACATAGTCCTGGATTAAGCTTAATCTTGTGTCTGTGAAACCGGGCCGAAGTATGTCAAGTTTAGACTACGTGTGATGAAAGGCCAGTCAAATAAAATGTACAAATCACATTCTTTATTCAATTGTGACTGCCATAGTGTCCAAACTCAACCATACCGCTTGTCTTATATTCTCTGGAACATTCTCCAAGACAAACTTCCCAGTTTATTACAAAGAATCATCCGATTAACTTCGGGTGTAGCAAGATTGTGTTTTGTTGAATCAATCACGTGGCACTGTAATGAGTGACAGGCACTAACTGAAGGCTGACAATGCCTTCAGTGTTCCAAGCAGAATTAGAAATGAAGGAGACTTCACTGCATTACTATTATACATAATTATATAATTGATTTTTCACCACGTTAGTCCTTTGTAGCGACTTTCTTTTTTATTATCAATTCAGTGTCGCAACAGTGTGTGGGAAATATGCGAAACCAAATGCTGAATGTGACAGAATAGAGTGCAGTAGAATCTTCAGTTTTCTTCTGTGGTCCATATAGGATCTAACAGTGTGCTCTGTATAATACATTTTTTATAATATTTTGGTATTCCATAATACAGATAAATTGCAAAAGTATAAATGGCTCTTCAATATAACTCCACTAAATGTAATTAAATTGGTGCTAGCAACGCCAAAGTCATGGGTTCAATCCCAGGGATTGCACATACTCAGAAAAAAAATCCAGTTGAATTTACGTGGCCAAAGCAGCGTAATATACTGCATTTTTAAATTCATGGAAACAACGTACTGTACTAAAATACTGCAGGTACGTGTTACACAATGTGTTTAAAATCTAAAAGCTTCATTTTACAGTAGCAGTACAGGTGCTTAAATACAGCCAGGTATAAAACACTCTGGATTGGACTTTGAACTATATATGATGGATAAATAATATAATCTGATGCAGATTGCAGGTGTGTCAATGATAAATAACGACATTTCCTTACATTTACAAGTTCACTGATGCCGAAAAGGAGAACAGATGGACACCAGTGTGGCTACCAACAAATCTTTCACAATGTCACAACACTGTTCAAAGCACAAAGTACAGTTTTTCAAAGCCATGTTCAAGTTGTCTCCAGCGTCTATCAATTAAGACGAAAAATCTTTTTAAACACCCTTTTGAAGTTTTCATTGCACAGTGGGTATATGAAGGGATTCAGAGTGGAGTTGATGTACCCCAGCCAAATTGTAAACATGTGAAGGTCATGATGAACACACGTTTCACACAAAGCCATCACCATGAAGGTGATGAAATATGGAATCCAGCACACCATGAAGACGCCAATGATGAACCCGAGTTGCCTGGCAGCTTTCCTCTCCTTGCGGATGCGCATGCTGTGGACGCTTTGTTTGGATTGTTCGCAGAGCTTCTGCCATGTTTGCTTTACCGGCAGTGAATTGGTGGCGTCCAGCGGAGTGCTGTTTTCCGCCCATGGAGAGGGTGGCGACGGCGGCGTTTCGTGATTGCAGAAAACAGCGTTGTAATTGGGAATATCCTCAGTAGGCGCAATCTCACAAATGTTGCCAACAGAATTTGGCACTAAAACGTTGCAATCGTTCACATTTACGAATGTTTTAGGCTGTATGTTATTGTCCGGCTCCAGAAAGCCCAGAGATAAAGACGGCTGTCTGAGGGGGTCTCCAGCAACAGTTTCTCCATCATCACTCTGAGAGGAAATTTCGTTGGACTCTTTTACGCTCTTTCTCATGCGTTTCGAAAGACCAAACATGGATGTCCTCCTACAACAGCTTTTCTTCTTCACCTCAGAAAAGGAATCTGTGTTTGCCTCAGGGTTTTCCTTTAAATTGTAAGGCTGTTCCAAGCTGTACTGATCCAACAGGCCCTCTTTTTGAGAATATGCATGTAAACCCAAACTATTTCTTTCAGAAGATTTGGTTATCTGCAACTGCATTCCATTTTGTAATGTATCATCTGCTTCTGTTTTTACCATCGGCCCAGCATAGTTCTCCCACTCTTTGTAATGTTCTCGTACCGCAATGAAAATCTGCGAGTAGAACACAAGCATCAGGAAAGATGGGATGTAAAAGTTGAGGATGGCCGTCAGAACCTTGAACCACGTCACAAAGCGGAAGTCCGTGTCACACTTGTCCTCCAGCTCCGGTTTCCTGTCAACTTGAGCAAACATCCGCCATCCTAGAATGGGAATCGTCCACATCATGGACAGAAGCCATGCGCTGCAAATCAACAATGTAGCTCTTCCTCGTGTCCGGTACTTTAAATACCGTAACGGGTGTCGGACAGAGCGATACCTGTCCAGGCATAGGATGAACAAACTGAAAATGGAAGCTGTGCTCGCCACGTAGTCCATGACCAGCCAGAACTGGCAAACGACACGACCCAACTTCCATTCATCCTCAAGTAGGTAGACTAGATTCAAGGGCATCACCGTGGCCCCGACTATGAGGTCAGCTATCGAGAGGCTTACTATATAGAGGTTGCCAACCGTGTGTAACGTCCTTTCTTTTCTGACGGCAAAAAGGACCAGCAGGTTCATGATAACCGTCAGAAGGGACAGTGTCCCAAGGAGTATCCCCAACACTGCATTGTTCATGTGATGGTGGAAAGGGGCGGACACATTCAAGATGGTTGTGACATTGGGTTCAAGATGTTCAAGAATTCTCTTGACCTGGTTATTAAGCTTGATGTGTGTTGTAGTAGTCTCCATTGGATAATCCAACATGTCACATGATGTCAAAATTGTGAGAAAGCACGCAGTCGAACTGGGTATTAAAATTCATAGCCAAGTTGTGGACTTCCTGTAAAACAGAACAAAAGAGAGCACATTAAACTGCACCAGCACATTAAATATTTGAACATTTATTTCTTCAGAACACAAAGGAAGCCTTTTGGACTTCCACGTTTATTTCAAAGCAATTACCATGAATGCGGGCCAAAGCCCAAAAGAACCAAAAACTAAACTAAAAGTGGTTTACAAACCATTATGATTGGTTGAATGATGAACCTTATGAATGGTTTACGAAGCGATATGAAAAACAACATTCGAAACAGACCAAAATGTTAGTTTTTATTCGCAGAAATAATTGTGTTGTGTCTCCCAAAAGGAGAAAAGTTTTCATAGTCCTTATAACTACTGGCCGACATACTTGCTTTTTGGCGGCCTTCACAGATCCCCATTTTAAAAATAAATAAATTAGACTTCACAACGCTGCAATATTTTTTTCACTAAAAAAGTGTCATTGTCAACTTTGTCTCAAGTCAAATGTGAACACAGCCTTACCCGTCTCTTTTGTCTATGGCATTGTATTCTTTCTTTAGCCTCAATAACATGTAGCACTGCAACTTGTCACTGAAGATATGGTTCCTTAGCAACTTCTACATCTACATTCCATTACTGTTATCATGAACTCCATGACAGACACCAAAAACACAGCTCAGATCATGAAACACAGCTCACTCCCACAGGGATACATCCCCTCTCACCATAGATCTATAAGGGAAGGACGCCACATTGCTCTGTCACAAATCACTTGAGAAAACTTTACCCATTCTGTTCCGCTCTGGTGGAATAGCTACCAGCCTCCACCCGTGTCCATTAGAAAACCTTTAAGAAACATCTGAAAACACACTTTTTAGCATTTACCTCATGGACTGTCAAGCAGTAGTCTCAGCCTCAAACGTCATGGACCGTTGGCTAAACATCTGATGCATATGGCCCACTTAACTGGACATGCTACAGCAGATTCGAAGTCGTCTTCTGATTGGTTAAATTCTACAGGATTTATAGAAGAAGTGCATGTCGCATTCATTAACGGTCTACCTGAAAACAACCCGAAGCTGTCTAATCGATGAAGTAAGCTGACTTGTTTACATCGGTTACAATGAAAATTCATCACGATTGAGTATACATGGAATTCTTATATGTATGTAAGGTTCCCTTCATAAAATCATAAATGTTTTTGCCGTCAACTCTTGACACGATCATGAATACACACCAGTCTGTTTCTGTGGGGACTTTTCCACAGCCCTAAATATGACACGGCAGTAATTTGATTGGTTGCTTTAAAATGTTTAATCCTCTCGTATTGGTAAATTGTTTTGGATAAAGGCATCAGTTAAATAAATCAATGTAAATGCCGTCCTTGCATTTTTTTCCGTTTTGGAATGCCATTCTTATTTGACGTTGCTGTTGGCCTGCTTGCGACGCTTCATAGTTCCTACTGCAAGTTCAAATGTTGCCAAAATTCCATTTTGCCCCAGTGGCTAGTTCATGTAACCGCCCAGTGTGAAAGCCCCGTTATTGAATACAGACCCCGAGTAACAGCTCAATGACTCATTTCGCAGGCACTATGTAATGGAATAGTTTGCCCAAAAATTGCTCATCCTTGAATTGTTCTAAATCATACACGTTTCTTTGTTCTGTTGAATACAAAAGAAGATATTGTGAAAAATGTGGGGAGCAAGATACCATACACTACCACAGCTGTATATACTCGCACTGAAATTGCTTTGAGAAATAAAGACTTCGGAATTCCTCCAGTCAAGTGACTTTGAAATGTCATGTGGGAGGATATAATGATTGAATATTCATTTCGGGCTAAACTATTCACTGAACGGGGTGAGTCACGAAAAGGAGCTTAAAAAAATGAATGTTTACATACTACGTATTTCCGATGTTGTCATTGAGTTAATTATGTGTATTATCCACATATTTGAATTGTCTCAGGCCTCCAACAGCACAGACACCAGAAGGTTCATTAAGCGCCAGTCACCGGGATCAATCCATGGATGTTTTTTAAATATGTGAGACAGCTGTAGTCATGTTGTTGCTAAGAGAAATGGTTTCTATCCAAGCATTAGCAGTTCTTGGCTTGTCTTGCCTCTTATTTTATGCCCGATTTTATTTCTGTCTCTTTGGAAGTTATACCTGTTTACCCTTGAGGAACGTTGAGTTTTCAAATTGATGGCTCTTCATGACAATTTCATTTTCAAGAACAAAGAATACAGAGTGCATGTTTCCTTGGACAGCTGTTTGGATGCTTCTCCAATTCAGTATCATCATATTTTTGTGAACAGGGGACGGTCTGCACAAAGATTCTCAAGGTTTCCAGTATCTTCAAGTATCCTTCAGTGTCATTTCTATATTGCATCTCATTGGATTTTTAATATGCCAAATTTAATCATAGAAAAATCATCTGGTACACCACATAATGTGACATATATGTCATGCATATGAGTTAGTTTCCTAAATTAATTTAGTATGTACACATTTTATGGTGGAACGCAGAAGGAATTTAGTAGAATGTCCAAATGGTATTGTGTTTCTTACAGTAAAAGCAAACATGATTTTTTTCCGAAAATTGAAGGTTTTTCTTCATGCAGTTCCACACAAGTGATCATGTCTTTAAATAAAAGTATATCATATGACCTCTGTGCTTTTCGTTTTTGGACAGCGCACAAAAGCGGTGTAGGACACAGACCAAAATTCAAGGCATTATTTATTCATAAGGATCTTCCACATCCAGTGAAGCTCTAATATGTCATTCACATCATGTTCAGATTATAAAAAAATACATTCAACAGCCACACACCACCATTCGTGACAGATGGTTGAATCATTCATGTCAAATGACATCATTCATGACAAATGCTGTAGGGTTTAACATGTGTCTTAACCGAATGCAAAGCAAAGCTGAAATCCATGGGCTAATGTGAAATGACAATTGGCAATAGCAGCAGAGGAAATGTTTTCAGTATAATTCTAATCAATTTTATGGCATGTCCTTCACACAAAGTAAATATATGACTTCATGGTGACTGTCAGCGATTACTGCGGAAAAGAGCTGCATGCATTTAGTTTAAAAACATATAATAAATAATAAAAAAGCAGCATAGTGGATGAGTCGACAAGCACTTCTTATTTTTTAGTGCAATATGCCAATTTACAGGTCATACATTTATTTGTGGTACTAAGAAAAAAACTGTAGTTTAAACACAAATCAGACCAAACATGATTGAGTTATCACATATTGTGAAAAATCTAAGCAAGAATTGACAGAGCACTGTCCTATTTATTCCGTATCAAATTATGAGATAAAGAACATAAAAAACATATTTTCTATTGACGATTTAAACCCAGTGAAGCCACACATACACTTGAATTATATATTTGTGCATTTCTGTAAACTTGAGAGACCAGATATTGACAACATTACACGGAATGTTTGTAAAATCTCAAAACATTTACGGGATTTCTAAGCGTCCTCCGAAGGACATGTGAGCCATTGAATGATCGTTTCTTATTCTGCTGCGCTACGCGTAAAACTTAACGCGCAAATGCTTTCGAGCAGTTGTTCAAAAACTGTTGAGCATTTCAGCCTTTCAGTCGCATTTTAACCACAAACTGTCGATTTGGATGTGAAAAGAAAAACATGTAAGTACGTCAACCGACCATCAATCGCGGAGAAGACCTTGCAGTAACACCTGTGGAATGTCTTTAATGTTTGCGCGCGGTAACTGTTCACAAAATGAAGTTTACGACGTCTAGCCGATCGTGACGAAACATCAGCTATCATCCGATCTTTTGTATTTGTTTGCCGTTTTTTTACGCTAACATTTATTCACTTTAACAAGCCAAAAGGGACAAAAAGCTTACCGTTTTGTCTCGAGGGTAATATCCGGACACGAATAATGTTATCTCCATATATTTGATGCTTGTGCTGGACGCTTACTGGTGCTTTACTGCTCTCAAGTGTCTCGTGGATGGACCGGTGAGACTCGCTCTCGTGTGTGGACCGGTAAGACGCGTGCGCGCGCACACACACACACACTTACACAAGACAGAACCAGTTCTATTCATCCTTCACACACATCTGCAACCACACAGTGCACGACAAACGGTAGCATATATGATCGTTGGTATGTACTTTCAATTGACCAACATTATAACAAACATCATTCAAATGTAGTGCCTAACAGATGTATCCAAATGGATAAATTGGAGATGGTTTACATTTACATTTACATTTAGTCATTTAGCAGACGCTTTTATCCAAAGCGACTTACAGATGAGGAAACATTGGAAGCAATTATAACAACATAGGCAACAAAATACATAAGAGCATCAAACTAGTCCATTAAAGCCTAGCACAGTATAAAAAGCTTTTTTTAAAGAAGGAAAGGGAAGAGAATTAAGAAAAATCAATCAGCGACGTGTTGACGGAAGAGATGCGTTTTTAGGCGTTTTTTAAAGATGGCAACCGAGTCTGCTGATCTTGTAGCAGCTGGTAGATCGTTCCACCAATGTGGAACAGATCCAGAGAAGGTACGGGAGAGTGACTTTTTTCCTTTTTCGGATGGTACCACTAGTCGATGTTCCTTTGCAGACCGCAGTGATCTGGCAGGAACATAGATCTGCATTAGCGAGAGGAGATACGATGGTGCGGATCCGGTGTTGGTCTTGTAGGCCAGGAGCAAAGCTTTGAACTTTATGCGGGTGGCAACAGGGAGCCAGTGTTACCTGATGAAGAGCGGAGTTACATGCGCTCTCTTCGGTTCGTTGAAGACCACTCTTGCCGCCGCATTCTGGATCATCTGGAGAGGTTTGATTGTGCAAGCAGGAAGTCCAGTCAGATGCGCATTGCAATAATCCAGTTTGGACAGAACAAGAGCCTGGACTAGGACTTGCGTAGAGTGCTCTGATAGGAAAGGTCTAATTTTCCTACTGTTGTAGAGGATGAATCTACAGGACCGGGCGGTGCTGGCAACATGACTTGTGAGGTTAAGCCGATCATCGATTACCACTCCCAGGTTTCTGGCTGGTATCTCTTATTACTACATGGTATCTCTTATTACTTTAATGTATGTGAAAAATGCCATTTCGCAACTTGAAGGTGGGTGTTATATATTAAGTTGCCTATACATACTTATGTTATATTATAATATAATATACAGTTATTCAATCGTCATAATTACTGTAACATATAATGTATGCATATGACACGTAAACAAGACAGTATAGCATTCTGTAAAGTAGGCTACTCACGCTCAAAATATATTCTAGGTCAAGGTGACCCCAAAATGATATTAAGCATCACATGGCAACTGAAATTCGAAAGGTTTCATCGCTGTAATAAGCTTTATTCTCTCTTTTGCATGTTTTTGTAAGACACATCTATAAAGTGTTCCTGTATAATGACATGTCTTGTGTGTGTTGTGTATAATAAAGTGGCTTTGCTGTTGTTATTTACTAATGAGAAGTGCTGAAGGTACTTCGTGGTCTCTGGGGGGATTTCTTAAATGGTGACACAGGAGAAATAACGGATGATGGTGGCGACTTCTCACACCTTTCAAGCTTTCTCACTCCTCCTGTCCATTAATTTGTTGTTGTAGCACAGCTTGTGCTACATAGCAGGAGCATCAAGGCTAATGAACTGGACGTGTCTCTTGTGTCTCTTATTGAAATGCCTCATCTGTCAAGCATGCTTGTGTGTTGATTGTACGACCTGCAGTCGGAAACACTCGAACAACCTCTTATCTTCATTTGAACACATTTTGAATGGGAAAAATAATAATAACACTGTATTACTAATAATTATACCACAGGGCTGTGGAATGCTTGGTTCTGATTGGCTGATGAAGGTTCTACAGGTGTGCATTCTTTTTCGGTCAAATGCACACCTATGAAGTAGTTCCAGATCTGTCGACCGAATTACAGTTCGATATCCTTGCTACAAGTTTAACAGTTCTAATGGATTTATACTGTATCTTAGTCCACTACAAACAACATGGAAGACGATTTAAATATTCCAGAAATATTTTTTAGATTTATGGAAATTACAAAAATGTCGCCATTTGGTTGAAAGCTGTACTTAACAGTCCAGAAAATGAAATAAAAAAATAAAATAGCAAACATCAAAGAAAGCCAGCATTAGCAAATATCATAAAACGGTCACTGCAGAACAACTAGACAAGATTGAAGGTGAAAAACACGAAGAAAACACCAAAAAGAGAACAGCTTGGGTAGTAAATGTGGCTTAAAACAAAAAATATGTCTGCTGAAGAGGTAGAAGGGGTCAAATGCTTTATACAACCACTTGCGAGCTTTCTACGCAACTGTGAGAACTGCAGCTGGCACAGAATACCCTGTATCAAGTTTTCTTGCTTGAAGAGGTGGTCTGAACCGTCATATTTCCACATACAACATCATTGGCATACCCGATTTAAAATCATCCATTTACATTTAAATGTAGTCATTTGGCAGATGCTTTTATCCAAAGCGACTTACAGATGAGGAAACTTTGGAAGCAATTATAACAACATAGGCAACAAAATACATAAGTGCATCAAACTAGTCCATTAAAGCCTAGCACAGTATACAAAGGCAAGGCAAGTTTATTTGTATAGCACATTTCATACACAATGGCAATTCAAAGTGCTTTACATAGAAGAAATAAAAAATATCCATTTGATAAAACAGTGAAGAAATAAGAAAAATAAAAATTAACCAGTTGAGAATAAAAATAAAATAAAATATAGTTTAGAATAGATAATAAATAAAATAAAGTACAGCACAAACAGTCGGACGGTCAGAGGCACAGTGCACATTAATCAAATGCAAAGTTAACCAGATGTGTTTTGAGTCTGGATTTGAATGTGGCTACTGTGGGAGCACATCTGATCTTTTCTGGAAGCTGGTTCCAGCTGCGACTGGCATAATAGCTAAATGCAGACTCTCCTTGCTTGGAGAGAACCCTTGGTATTTCTAGCTGATGCGATCCTAATGACCTGAGTGTTCTTTTGGGTCTGTATTCAATGAGCATGTCTGCAATGTATTGAGGTCCTAGGCCATTGAACGATTTATATACCAGTAATAAAACTTTAAAATCTATCCTATATGTAACTGGTAGGCAGTGTAAAGACCTGAGGACTGGTGTGATATGATCATATTTTCTGGTTCTGCTCAGAATCCTTGCCGCAGCGTTCTGTATGAGCTGCATCTGTCTTATGGTCTTTTTGGGGAGGCCAGTAAGGAGTCCACTACAATAATCCACCCTGCTGGTGATGAAAGCATGCACAAGTTTCTCTAAGTCTTGCCTGGAAACAAAGCATCTAATTCTTGCAATATTTTTCAGAAAAGTGAGGTTAGTATTATTTATTTTTTATATATTTATTATTTATCCATCTAACGATGGATTCAAGGCCATCCTGAAAAAGTTTTGCAAGACGGGGCAAGACTTGAGCTCTCATCATCCTCCTATCTCCACTGCCGAAATATAGCTCATTACTAACTCTCTGCATCTGTCACCAGACACAGCAGCCAGGCTAGTTTGAAAAGTCTGGTTCGACATACAACTGAACCTGGCAAGGAGAGGGCGAAGGAAATCAAGACTTAAAAACGCATTCGTTCATCGTAAAAAATATGAAGATGGCGTTGAATACGTTTGCTTCTCTAAAAAAAAAAACATAAAAGTCGCACTGATCCTAACAAGGACTGCTTCAGAGGATTCATGTTTTCCACCCCCAGAAATCCACCTTGCACCGTTAAAAGTTTTAAAAAGTACATCACAAAGCGCCCATTTGACGCCACGCCACCCACTGAGAGTCCCACGGGAAGAGCTTGACGGGAGAGAGTGCTGGTACTCCCATGAACAGATGGGTGTGAACTATCTCGGGAACATGCTGCCGCGAATTAGTGATTTAGTCGGCTTACCCAAAAGGTACACCAACCATTCCCTAAGAAGCACCGCAGTTCAAATGCTGTCAGAGGCAGGGCTGGAGAGCAGGCAGATCATATCAGTCACAAGACACAAGTCCTTTGTGGTCTCGGGTCTGAGGACTTGTTTGTTTTATTTTATGTCGAGCACATGATGCGGTTTGACAGCTCATCGTGTGCTCGGTGACAATATCTGATTATCATGGACCCAGTCTGCCCATCAGGCTTTTCTAGAATTCCGAACCCATTTTACCTCAGCTCCCGTTCTGCATCACCCCACTCCCGTCCACACATTCATTATTGAAGTCGACGCCTCGAACTCAGGTTGTGGTGCAATTCTGTCCCAATGTCAGGGCACACCCCCAAAATTTTCCTTTGTGCATTCTACTCACGTAAACGGACTCCCAACAGACTCAATTATGATGTTGGAGATCAAGAACTTCTAGCACCGGAATTTGGAGTATCTATACTCAGCTAAAATATTGAACCCCAGACAGGCAAGATGTTCTCTATTCTTCTCTTGATTCACCTTCTCTATAACCTACCGACCAGGATCCCAGAACATCAAGGCTGACGCCTTCTCTGTCCAAAATGGTGAGCCCACAACTAATTCCTCGCCTGAATCCATCATTCCTTGCTCCAGTATTATGGGTCCTCATGATGGAAACAGAACACGCAAATACCCAAGGACCTATACAACGCCCGAAAACCGTTTGTTCGTGCCCAAGGATTACCGCCAGAGAGTATTAGAATGATTTCACAATTCCCCCAGTTCTGGGCAACCTGGTATTATAGCCACGATCCACCTCCTTAGAAATCGTTTCTGGTGCAGAGCATGTCCCAATACACTATCCAGTTAGTGAACCAATGTAAGGTCTGCTCACAGAATAAATTGCAGAGACATGCTGGCCTACTACAACCCCTGGCAATTCCACAGCGTCCATTTGCTCTACAGTAGACTTCATCACTAGTCTATCCGAATCCCGTTGTTTATAGATTTTCCTAATGTTGTTGTCTCACACCTCTGCCTAAGTTGGAGCTGCTCCTCCATGTTTTCCGATACTCCGGACTACCAGAAGAGGTTGTGTCAGATGGTGGACACCAGTTCACGTCAAGGGAATGGACGCCTTGTTGAACCAACTTAATGTTAACGTCTGTCTCTCTTCTGACTTTCACCCTCAGACAAATAGATAACTGGAAAAATGGAACGCCTTAATCAAGAGGTCACCAGGTCTCTAAGATGTTTTTGTAACCAGAACCAGCAAGACTGGAACCGTTTCCCCCCCTGGGCCGAATACTCACTAAACTCACTTATCAAACCATTCATACTTTATGAATTACCTTTTAAACGTGTGTTAGGTTTCCAACTAGCGATGTTTCCTTGGTTAGGAAACCCCACCGAATTACCAGCAGTCAACTCCGGGCTCTAGAGGTACAACTCCCTGCAAAAATTACTAACCTCACTATTCTTAGCTTTGTATACTGTGCTAGGCTTTAATGGACTAGTTTTTGATGCACTTATGTATTTTGTTGCCTATGTTGTTATAATTGCTTCCAATGTTTCCTCATCTGTATGTCGCTTTGGATAAAAGTGTCTGCTAAATGACTAAACGTAAATTTAAATGTTCTCATACCTTCCATGTATCTCTGCTCAAACCTGACGGTAATACTCGAGAGAGGGAGGAGAGGCAGACCAAGGACATCAGGTTAATCGCGGATGGCACGGAGGCCTACCGAGTAAACACCATACATGATTTCCGACGCAGGGCCCGGATCTCCACTACCTGATTTGCTTGGAGGGCTAAGGCCCAGATGAACAATCTTGTGTGAATGCTGAGGATGTCCTCGATCCAAACCTTCTCCAAAAATGTCATCATCTACATCCAGTTCGACTGTCAACCCGGCCCCGGGGAAGGCCCCGTCGCCAAACACCCCCTCACTCCAGGAGACGCTCGCATGGGGGGGTCTATTACGAATATGGTTGCGTCAGAGACTCCTGCTCGCCAGCAGAGGGTGTTATCCACAGTGTTTTAACTCCATTTCCCAGTGGCCCTTGCGCTGCTGATTACATAAACACCTGGAACTCATCATCATGGCTTTGCAATCCCAGTATCTGCTAGGCTTCATTGCGAAGTCTTGTTTTGCCTTGGCGAACATTTCTGAGCGTTTTGGATTATTGTGTTTGGATTACCTGTTGTTGATTTTGGACTGTGACTTGGATTTCTAAATTTTGCTACCTGCCCCGACCGCTGACTGTTATATTGTTTTACTATTTGGGTCTCTGTTAAAAATGTATATGGATCCTAAAGCTTCTGTGTCCGAGTCTGCATTACATTTCTGAGGAAAACAGAGAAAGATATTTGGAAGAACGCTTATAACCAAAAAAGATTTTGCCCCCAAAATCCCTCTGAAATCTTTTTTCACTCCCATAGAATACAATACAAAGGTAGCCAAAAGAGCCCCAAAACTGTTTGCTGTCCTGCACTCTTAAAAAATATATGTGTTCAACAGAACCAAAAAAAAACAAAGTGATTTTTCCGAATTAGCGAGTCAATGAAGGTAAGATCTGTTTGGTTATAAGCATTCTTCCAAATATATTTCTCTGTGCTCTGTGTTGATGACAGAATATTTGGGGTGAAGTATCCCTTCAAGGCTTAAAGCACATAAAATTGAAATATAAAACATGAAACGATCTTTCATGTTAAAAGCACATATTGTTTTATGAAAATGAAATGTCATTGTGATGCACTGCTTGTAGAAACTTGCTAAATCAATTTGACAGAATAGATTTCCCACAAGAGGTACTGTAAGACACTCTTCCATCATGATGTAGTACCTGATCAGACACGCAATAACTAGTTAGATTTCTTAGATATAATAATAACACCCCTCACCCAACCAGCAAGCCAGTCACCAGGGGGTCTACCCACCAATCTGCAACTAACACCTAGAAACCCACACCAAACCATCAAGATAAGACTAGATTTACAAAATAACGCAATAGGGAGATGTACTCTCCTTAATCACTTTGGGGACAGACATCGAAACATTTAGATAGAAATGTACATATATTCATTTATAACCCTTCAATGTATTGATGTTCTTGTTGTTTTGTCTGTCTTAAACATTAATTCAAAGTAGTTTGAATGAATGAACTACTAGAATAACGCATTTAACAAAGATGATATGTAGTCCATGATTGGTGTCTCTGAGCTGCATTTGTGATTTCCTTAATGTGTGTTGTGTTTTGGTAACTCTTTACATATTAGTTGTATTAAACTATTGAAAGTTTTCTAATGAACATCCAATCAGCAAAAGACCATGTTGGAAGACAAAGACAATTAACTTTGCCTCCAAAGGTGCCATCTCCTGATTGGGTCAGTAACGTCTGTAGGATGTGACATCCTTACAGCTTAAAAGAGACCACTGTCTCTTCCGCTTCTGTGCTTGGGGCTTTCTCCCTTTTCTCTCTTCTTGCGTTTTTGCTCTTCTTTAGTCCGGAATCTGTCCGTGCCACCTCTACAAAGGTTTTAGCCCTTTTGGGATTTCTAAATCATGGACAAGAAGAAGTCTTCACTCAGACTCTTAAGTTTGTGCCAGGATGCGGCCTCTTGTTTTCAGATAAGACCCTCTGCATCAACTGGTTCTCTCTGATCACTTCCAGCCAAGATCAATTGGAGCCTGAACAAACTGCATCAGGACACATTCTTTCTTTTGATGGGCAGGACTTGCAAATATCATACTTAGTCTCATTAATGGGTGCATAGCATCATTAATCCTTTTTACAAAGGTGCTTTACAAGTAAGGAACTGATGTATTGTTCATCCTATTGATCCGTTGAATATCCAACTCTGTCATAAATCCATGCTCTGTTCTTCTCTCTGCTTCAACTTCAACCTTCTTCCAATGCTTAACTGTATGTGTGTGTATGTTAGGTTAGTGTGTGTCTAGTCTAGGTAATAAAGTCCTGTTTTGTCACACGTGACGTTGTTTGTTCATGCTCATAATCCGGAGTCCCTAATCATGCTGATTCCTGCTACCTGCTGCTCGGAATGCTAAGTGATTTATCCAAATCATGTATATGATCCAGATAAGTATACTTGTTCATAAACAATTTAATTTATCCCAATTTGGGCTGATATTTGTGTCCCTTACCAAGGGTGGCTGGCATATTACTTAGAATTGATCATGATAATTCTTACAAATTTGGTGGAGAATAGTGTTTAAATAATACTGTTCCTCATTGAATCCCCTTAAATGATAACAAAACGCAAGAAATGCAATTAAATGAAGTAATAATGTGAATGTGTGCATCCTGTGTATCATTTACATTTTACATTTACATTTATTCATTTCGCAGACGCTTTTATCCAAAGCGACTTACAAATAGTTTTATACAGTGGCACATTACTGCAGAGCAATCAGGGGGTAAGGTGCCTTGCTCAAGGGCCCTTCAGTCATGACCTGTGTGGGGTATGTGATAATTGTTACGGGCTGTCACAGATAAGGGTCACTGCTAGAAAATATGTTTAGAAGGTTCAGGGACATAAAAAAGAGCATTCTTTTTTATTAAGGATGAGTATTTGATCCTTATGAGGCACATCATAGTTCACTCAAAATTGTTATTATTTTCTTACCCTGCATGCTTCAAATCATCACTTCAATTCAAAAGCTTCTTTGTGTAAAATTTAAGTTGTTATCAGGTGTAATAATGATGATTCTGTGATCATTTCCAGGGGGAAATTGTTCTGTTTAGAGGTTGCTTTGTTAAAAAGCTGACTAATAAAGGTTGCTTATAAAAACAGAAACAACAAGTTTCTATATAATATATAAGTTTCAATAAAAAAATTATTCTGTCATCATTTACTCACCTTCCAGATGTTACAAATGTTTATAAATGTCTTTGTTCTGATGAAGACAGAGAAACATATTTGGACGATTGCTTGTAAACAAACAGTTCTTGGACCCCATTGACTGCCATAGTAGGAAAATTGCTTTACAAATGTATATGTTCTATTGAACACAAAAAAAGACCGCCATTGTGATTTTATATAGTCAGGCTATAGGCTATAGTCACTAAAGAGTTCATTTCATTTTCTCTCGATTTAATCTCATTGATGTCTGGAATAAATAGAGATATTAAAGAGACTTTGGTAACACTTTACAATAACGTGCTATTTCCTAACAATTCATTGGTGAACATGAGCTAACAATGAACAATACTCATACAGCATTTATTAATGTTAGATCATGTTAATTTCAGCATTCCAATACAGTATTAAAATCAAATACTGTACTCAATCAAATACAAAACACTGTCCCCGTGAACCGGGTGTTGCGACTGTTTTCACTTCCGCATTCTGACACATTTCCCAGTGAAAGGTTTTCTTACGAGTAAGAAACATTAGTGGCCGTGGCTTGCATTTTTCACTGCGAATTGATTGGATGTGTAAAAACAGCTTTGAAATGAAACTGACAGCAGACTGACATTTGAAGGGGAGGAGTTAACGGATGCTCCGGCCAAGCCGTCTAATTTACTGTCACTATTCCGCTATCATGTCATGTTTATTCTTTGTCTTGCAGCGGAGTCATGGCATAGCCTTAGGTTTTGTGTGAGTAAGACATGGCTTTGTTTTGATTCTGACTGGCCATGTGCTTTCTCGTGTCTCGTCAGTGTTTCCCGCCCTTTTGTCTCGTTAACTTTCCCTGAGTGTTTCAGTACCCACACCTGCCCATTGTTATCTCCTTTGTTAGTCTCCCTATAAGATGCCCTCTTGTCTATTGTCTAGTGCTCGTTCATTGCGTTTTGTACCTTGTACCTGGTCCAGGTTCATGTTTCCTGCTAAGTTCCCTGCCAAGTTCCCTGGGAAAGTTTATGTTCTTGTACCCTGTTTGTTTAGTTCTTAGTTGTTATTCCTAGTTGTTTCTTTTTGCCCCCCTTGTGGGAAGTCTTTGTTTTCAGTTTTGGATTTAAGTTTTGTCAGCGTTTTCCCCATCGAGGGTGTTTTGGTTTTTGTGTTTATTAAAGTCTTGTGTTAACCCCTTCATCCCCGTGTCTGCCTGCACTTGGGTTCGTCCACCCTCCACGTTCATGACATTTACGTCATTTCAGATGGATAGTCATTTCAGACTGAAGATTATGAGGGTAAATTAACTTTAAAGCTTTTCCTATAAACTCTGTAAAATTTCATGGAAAAATAAGGATTGTCCATTTTTATTTCACTGGGACTTTAACATCAGTTAATGCACCATGAATAAACATGAATAACTGTACTGACATGAACTCACATGAACAGGGATTCATAAATAGTGAACAACTAAATTGTTCATTGCTAGCTAATGTTTGCTAAAGCATTTACTTCTGTTAACAAATAGCACCTTATTGTAAAGTGTTACCGAGATCTCATCTATAGTTCTTCTGTCTTATGGTTTGGCACAATGTAATTGTCTTTTAAAGTCTCTCCCCTAAATCCAACATCGCTGGGGCTAGATTGCATACTGCAGTAACACAGTTGTATTGTACAACTGACATATTGGAAAACATATGCCTCCAATGAGCATAAACCCTTTCGGACTGGCTTCAGACAGTTGTCTACTATGATACGGTGTGATTCAACACCAGCGGAAGACTTTATGAGGATGCTATTATCTCTGAATATGACAATCATTCAAATAACAAAGACAAAGTGTTTATAGCGCTGGTCTTGTCAACTTATTTTCATTGTCATTAAACCACACAGAACAATCATCGGTCCCAGTGAATCATGAGATAGAGGACAATATCGCCACACATGAAGTTTCACAGCTGACCACAGACAATGTGTTCTGCAGCTTTCAGATAGATGCATTTAAATGAAAACCCGTCCAGAAAGACATGCACAACCACTCAACAGACTATACTTTTCTTGGTATGCAACCTTGCTTTAATCTTCAGAGACAAGATGTTCGGTAAAAATCTCCTATAAATTCCCGCTTTGGTGTACCTGTCATTTTACGTACACAGAGCATTGACAGCTGATCGCTACGCTGCTTTTGACAGTTTTCCGCTTGACGTAATTCAGATCTATAACTATTATGTTTTATGGTGTCGTAAAAAAGTGCACGAAAAAACTGTTTGACTACCCAGGCTTTGCACATGTGTTGTCTGCAATGTTTTTTGCCGACCGAGCCTGATTAAAGGGATACTTCACCCCAAAATGAAAATTCTGTTGTCATTTACTCGCCCGAACCTGCATAAATGTCTTTGTTCTGATGAACACACAGGAAGATATCTGGAAGATTGTCAAATATCCCCCACCATTGATTCCCACATCATTCCTTTTTTTTACTCAAAACATTTCAACTAAAACATTTTGAATACATCTTTAACAATAAGAAATATTTGGGCTATGAGTGTACATGTATAATAATGCGACATTTAGTCAAATGACCATTTATTTCATCCGGTCCATGTGTTGGTCAAATCCAGGTTTAAAAACTACACCCACACCCCTTTTAGTGGATTCTACCACTGGAGTAATTATTTTTCATAAACTCCTTTTCATGTTATTTAAATGGTAGCCTACCATTTTGTCAAAGTTGAAAAGCATATCATTTTTTTATTGGTTAGATATTTGCAAAACCCAGTGACAAACATAAAGGGCGACTAACATCAAAAATAAAAATGAACTGAATATGGAGATACGAGTTTCAGAAGCACAGCAGCGATTTACTGAATACAACTTTGTATTCCGAATGCTTGAATGTTGAATATTGAATTACTTTAGTTTATAATAAAATCATTTCTGGACTCGGTGTCATTTGAATGCAAAAAATAATCTGCAAAGGAAATGAAACCTCAATAATGGTATGTTACGCCTGAGGCTGAAAATATGTTTTCTTTTTTCTACTTTAGCTGAGCAGAAGTAACCTTATCAATGGAAATGCTAATAAATAAATGAGAATGTTCTTGAGTTCTTAGGAACAAATGTCATTGTTTCCTCAGACTGACACAGAGTAAAGCAGTAATAAAGCCCCCAGGCAGCTCACACATTATTGGCTTGTTTCTTCGGTGAAGAGAATGAGCCAGAATGATAGCAGAAGCTGTAGGTGTCAGTCACTTTATATGATCATTGAGTGCATGTCTGCCTCTGCAAATGTTATAGTTCCAAGTGCTTTGTTTTAATTTGAAGAAGCACATAAATAGGAACCCTTACTGCGTGATTGAATTGCAATTTTCTCTTTTATGGGTCTTTAAAACACACTGTCTGCTTGAGCCAAGAGATTTTGCTCTACATCTGGCTCTTAGAGGGCCCGTGTGTCATAGCCTGCAGGACCCTCCCTCACCCTGGCAAACAAAATAAATAATGAAATCAGTTTCTGACCCCTGCTCAGCACTAACCCTGCTGCCTGACCATCTTTTTTATCTTTGGTGTTGCAATTTATGACTTTCTTGTTGTGACTTTATTTGGCACGTTGCAGCGTCATTCTTATTATTTGAACAGTGTATCAATAGTCCCAGAGCTAAGACCAACAACATATTCTGTCCTGGATCAGTTCAAATATAACAAACAGTATTAATGAAATGTTCACCTTAAAAAGGTTACTTTAGAGTATGTTAAATTCAGCAGCATCTAGTGTTGAGGTCGTGAATTGCAACCAACGGCTCGTTCCACCCGCCCTCCCTTTCCAAGCACTACAGAGGCTGACACAAAACTAAGATGTTGTCACGTTTTTGTCCTTTTTGCTGAAGGAGATAAATATTTACATACTTATGACTATAGAGACAGAACGTATTTAGGCCACGCCTAAAGGAATTCCAATCCAACAATCCCTCTCCATTGACATTCTGTTGCGGGAAGCTTCCTCCTTGTCATTTCTGACTTATAACAAAAAACAGAACAATGTCTAAAATCTGCTGTGTGGCAAGCTGTACAGTAAACAAGCTAAAAAAGCCAGAACTATGTTATTATAAGATACCGAACCGTAAAAGCCAGACTCTTTGGAGACAAAAGTGGATACAGGTAATAAGATGTGAAGCAGGAAGAATCCGGACACACTCAGTATGCCTCACCTTCAAATGTTTACTTACGTGTGAAGTAAACATTTTGTCACTGGTAAGTCAAATTTCCGTCAGTTTTATATATTATATTTCTGTAAGCTATAGCATTTCGACAGCATGCAGCTTGTTAGAATGTGGATAAAGCATGTGGTTTTCAGATTATGACACGTCTGTCTCTACTGTATGTAAGGGGACCAGTAGCGAACCCCTAAGGCCATCTAGGCCCTCTGTGATGACCTAAACTATCGTAAAAATATGATGTTTAAACACGTTTAAACACTATTTTCAATCAGAGTCGGACGATTTTCCCTATAAGACTTCCTGACTTCCTGTATCGATGCAGACTCTAACAACGTGAGGTTTCCAAGAAGAGTGATTCAAGATCTGTCTGCGCAGCCTGCAAGAAGTGTAATGTGTGCTTGCACGGGGTTGGGCGGCCTTCTCGTAGCATATCACTGGCTGACTGTACAGTAAATCAATGGGCGAGATTCATTATGAGTGACAGTAAAACCGACCAATCATATCATTTTTCTAAATGGGCGCACGTTGTTTTTTGCAAACTTTCCACCATCTGGGGGGTTGTTCACCAGCAGTCTCGTCAAGTGGAAAAAGCACACGAAGTTGGTTCGCCAAACGACAAAAAACTGCAAAAGAAGAAGAAATGTCATTCAATACAGCATGTGGATGAACTTTGTGATCAAGTCTGATAAACGTTAAACACTTTATTATCAAGTCATTTGATCATCAGATTGTAAGTTCTGGTTTGTGTAACGTTAGCTTTATTTGAGAAGAGTGATTTTGACTGTGGTCAGTCTTAAATTTAACATAATGTGCATGAATATTTGCTGTTACTCTGCAAAGCAGTGATATTTTATGAGATAAATGTTAAATGACTACGGTCAGTTCCATACACTTACGTTACCAGTTAAATATTGAGATTTATTATGATCATAGTTAATTCGCTGGTGAATCTCTATATGCTGTCTGATAGTGTGGGTTTTCTTTGCTGAGAGCGCTCGCATGGGATGTCACTTTTTAAACTGGTATTGTGAACATTAGTCTTTAAGTTCACAAAACTATTACCGAAGCTAATGCTTTGTTTAAATGATTACATATAGCCTATAGACTTTTAATGTTAGCAGGATTAAGATAAAGCCCGGGTTACACATTAATGAATACAGTTCTTTGCACACAGGAAATGAATCACAGTATGATCTGATAAAGCTTTCATGCTGTTGTAGTCCTAATGTCATTGACGCTATGTGTTATATTGAGATTTAAAGCGGAAACGCCGCTGTGTATTCCAGATCATTTTAATGTGCTGCATCATTGCCTGGACTGCAGTAGGACGTCAGCCAAGACACGTTGACAAACTTCAGCTAAGACAATGAGAAATGTGCAGATGGTTAGACTGACTAAGGTATTCGGAGACGACTCATAGAAGCCATTGTTTGTTTTCATGAACCTGCTTCTTAGCACCTCAACTAAAGACGTCTGTTCCAGACGATATGCGCTTGTGCCAGAGCAATGCATGCAAGTCCTAAATCTGTTGAAGTTTTAAAAGTGCTCAGATGAATCACACACACTTACACGCACAAAACTGAATGTGTCAACGGCCTGTTTCTACTCTATCTACACTGAACCCGATGAAATGCATTTTAAAATCTACAAAAATATGACAGATCTGTTAATGTGGTTTTTCATAAGGTGACGAGGAACATCTTGACCGTCAGGCTGGAGGAACAGACTGATGAGAACACTGCAATGATCTAATGTTCCCCACATGGGCTATTCTTACTGTACATTCAGACTTCTGTTTGCTAAAAAGACGTGTTTACAAATGACTGTTTTAACAAATTAACTTCATTCACAAAGACATGCTCGGAACTGCAATGCTAGGAAGAATTGTGCATTAGTGGCGTTTGCTATTGCAAGCATCAACATGACTTCTGATCGTATAGGTTTAAGTTCTTGTAAAACCTCTAGTTATTAAACTTTTGGTGCACATACAGTGTGAATTGCTTTTAATATGAAGCTCAGCCTTCTTTATAGAAAACAGCCGTGTGACCCTTTCTCTTGTTTGTGTTCTACATAAAGTGAGTGACACAAGGGAAAGCAATGAGAGAACTTCAAATCGGGGTGAACGATTCCTTTAAGATGTCTTACAGTACATTTGCGAGTGTCAAACGCTCCATATTAACAACACAAGCGATGGCGACACCCGCTGGACGAATCGTGTTCCTACAGCCGGCCAAAATGATCTTCAATCGTTCATCAAGTGTTGACAAAAGATTATTCAAATAAATGATTCAATATTTAAATCTGAGTTACTAAATTGGAGTGATAATAATAAGACCTTATTATTGTTTCGAAATGAAGAAAACAAAACTTTACGTTATTTTAAACAACATAAAAAATAATAACACACTAAATATGACCACAGTTAAAGCGAATCATTTATTTCTTAAAGAAGATGTTTTGTTGGGAACCCATTCACTTTTAATGGGAAGCATTTAACAACATTCTTCAAAACATCTTCTTTTGTGTTCTGAGGAAGAGCCATCACTTTAAGGCAAACAATTAAAACGTCACATTTTGCACAATTTGTAGTTCACATCAGCTCCAATGCATGCTGTCATAACATCAAATACTGTAGAAGATACCAAATACTAAGAATTATTTACAAATGCTGAGGTCACGAGTTCAGCTTTCAGGCCACACACATACTGATAAACACAGAGAAGTTAAATGCAATGTAAGTTGTTCGGCTAGAAACATCTGCAAGATGTATAAATGTTAATATCTTTTTACACACAAAGTGTTTGTTTATGCAAGCAGAGATAGTTTACAAACCTCCCTCGTGTCAGTCCCTGTGGGCTTCCATGAGTAAATCATGAGAAAATCATGATCTATGCCTTTAAAGACTATTTGAGCCCACTAAATGTACATTTTTAAAGATAAAGTGTGTAATACATATACCACCAAGTTTTTTTAAGTCACAATCCCGCCCCAAATACACACCATTGGTTGAACCATGTGTCTTTGACTATAGGTGTTCAACCAAAATAACAACATTTGCATTCTTTTCTAAGGGAATAAGCCGGAAAGTCTTGTTGTTTTTACTGCATGTTTAACTGAACAAAACACTCATCACCTTAAAAAGCCCTCAGTGTCTCTCTCCACCCTCCAGAATCGCTTCCTTACTTCACCTCCATCACATTTTCTCTACTCTGCAGACATTGGGGAGTCACATTGGTCAACACGAGAGCAAAAGCTACGTTTATGTAACATGTCTCAGCCCTTCAGGCACTTATTTCTCTCTCTCTCTCTCTCTCTCTCTCTCTCTCTCTCTCTCTCTCTGTATCATCAAAGCCTCTCCCTGTTCTCTGCCTCAGGACACTTCATAATTTGTCGTTTCATGTTTTTAAAATGCCTCTGTACATACAGATCAATACTGAAGGTGAATAAATACAATTTTGATATCCAATAAAATCCAAGAGTAAGAATATACAACATTTATAGGAATTTAAAACACGCAGATAAATACATAACATTTGTTTATGTTTTGAGAAAGGGTTTCTAATATAATAGAGCATAATAGAACACACACACACAGGCATGTAATTGCACTAATTTTAAGAGAGAGAGAGAGAGACAGGGAGAGGGATAGATAAAGAGATGGAGATGGACAGGGAGTGGGAGAGACTGGGAGAGACAGGGAGAGTGAGTGGGAGAGACAGTGAGAGACAGGGAGAGGGAGTGGGAGAGACGTTGAGAGACTGGGAGAGACAGGGAGAGGGAGAGACTGGGAGAGTGTTGAGGGTAGATGTGACAGAGTCGTCTTGAGCAGATGTAAGCACACAGGAGACCAGTTGCAAACAGATGGGATCTTTTATTTATCCTCCGTAAGGTCAAAGAAAGGTACTATAAATTTAACAAAAAAAACCATACATGTTTGGGGACAAAAAAACCCCCAAAAATCTAATTGACTTGAGTCAAATAATTAATCAAAATTTTGCAGCTGCTTAGAAAATAGCCTTTACACAAGCCCATATACAAAGAGCAGCGACAGACTTATGTCCTCTCTACTCGCTCCCCCATGAGACTGGAGCAATTAACCTTTATATGCCTGAAGGCACCCCTAGAATTGGCACATACCAACACAAAACCACAATACAGGGGTGGCTCAGGTGAATATGCCATAAATCCTTAAACAGCCAAAACGTTACCTCTATAAAACTAGAAAATTACAAAATATTATTTCTATGGATTTAACTTACTTTGTCAAATAGTTTATAGTTAAATTAACCGCTAAAAATTATAAACTTAAACTCCGAACCACTTCCTATTGACCCGGAAGTCATAGCGCCATATAAGCCCCACAATTGAGGCAAAAAATCCTTTACTCCAACAAACAGGAGACGGCAGTAAGACACTAAGATGGTATGTCAGAGCTATGTTAATTTTAAACTAAATAAAAAGATACAAGATTAACGAAAAACCTGTGTTGCGTGGTTATTGTAACTGGTAAAGATTGTGAAGTAAATTACCTGGTTTTAAACAGCTCAATATGTATTGATAATAGTAGCTATAGCATTTAAATCACCGTAGTATTAGATATTAAAGTGTGCATACAAAAGCTACGGGATTACTGTAGAGTTTGGATAAAAGACTAGGTTAACCGCAAATTTGCAAGAATATGAGGAATAGGAGAACACATTGACCCGCTAGACAAACAAATACCAGCAACATTTGCACTCAGTCTTTGAGAACTTGAATAGGTAGCGCATCGCTGCCGTGACGGTAGCAATGTGCCCCGTCACAGACAGACAGGGAGAGGGAGTGGGAGAGACAGGGAGAGACTGGGAGAGACAGGGAGAGGGAGTGGGAGAGACAGGGAGAGACAGGGAGAGGGAGTGGGAGAGACAGTGAGAGACAGGGAGAGACAGGGAGAGGGAGTGGGAGAGACGTTGAGAGACTGGGAGAGACAGGGAGAGGGAGTGGGAGAGACAGTGAGAGACAGTGAGAGACAGGGAGAGACAGGGAGAGGGAGTGGGAGAGACAGTGAGAGACAGGGAGAGACAGGGAGAGGGAGTGGGAGAGACGTTGAGAGACAGGGAGAGACAGGGAGAGGGAGTGGGAGAGACGTTGAGAGACAGGGAGAGACAGGGAGAGGGAGTGGGAGAGACAGTGAGAGGTAGGGAGAGACAGTGAGAGACAGTGAGAGACAGGGAGAGACAGGGAGAGGGAGTGGGAGAGACAGTGAGAGACAGGGAGAGACAGGGAGAGGGAGTGGGAGAGACGTTGAGAGACTGGGAGAGACAGGGAGAGGGAGTGGGAGAGACAGTGAGAGACAGTGAGAGACAGGGAGAGGGAGTGGGAGAGACAGTGAGAGACAGGGAGAGACAGGGAGAGGGAGTGGGAGAGACGTTGAGAGACTGGGAGAGACAGGGAGAGGGAGTGGGAGAGACAGTGAGAGACAGTGAGAGACAGGGAGAGACAGGGAGAGGGAGTGGGAGAGACAGTGAGAGACAGGGAGAGACAGGGAGAGGGAGTGGGAGAGACGTTGAGAGACAGGGAGAGACAGGGAGAGGGAGTGGGAGAGACAGGGAGAGACAGGGAGAGGGAGTGGGAGAGACAGTGAGAGACAGGGAGAGACAGGGAGAGGGAGTGGGAGAGACGTTGAGAGACTGGGAGAGACAGGGAGAGGGAGTGGGAGAGACAGTGAGAGACAGTGAGAGACAGGGAGAGACAGGGAGAGGGAGTGGGAGAGACAGTGAGAGACAGGGAGAGACAGGGAGAGGGAGTGGGAGAGACGTTGAGAGACAGGGAGAGACAGGGAGAGGGAGTGGGAGAGACAGTGAGAGGTAGGGAGAGACAGTGAGAGACAGTGAGAGACAGGGAGAGACAGGGAGAGGGAGTGGGAGAGACAGTGAGAGACAGGGAGAGACAGGGAGAGGGAGTGGGAGAGACGTTGAGAGACTGGGAGAGACAGGGAGAGGGAGTGGGAGAGACAGTGAGAGACAGTGAGAGACAGGGAGAGGGAGTGGGAGAGACAGGGAGAGACAGGGAGAGGGAGTGGGAGAGACAGGGAGAGACAGGGAGAGGGAGTGGGAGAGACAGGGAGAGGGAGTGGGAGAGACGTTGAGAGACTGGGAGAGACAGGGAGAGGGAGAGACAGTGAGAGACAGGGAGAGACAGGGAGAGGGAGTGGGAGAGACGTTGAGAGACTGGGAGAGACAGGGAGAGGGAGAGACAGTGAGAGACAGGGAGAGACAGGGAGAGGGAGTGGGAGAGATATTGAGAGACTGGGAGAGACAGGGAGAGGGAGTGGGAGAGACAGGGAGAGGGAGTGGGAGAGACTGGGAGAGGGAGTGGGAGAGACGTTGAGAGACTGGAAGAGACAGGGAGAGGGAGTGGGAGAGACAGTGAGAGACAGGGAGAGACAGGGAGAGGGAGTGGGAGAGACAGGGAGAGACAGGGAGAGACAGGGAGAGGGAGTGGGAGATACGTTGAGAGACTGGGAGAGACAGGGAGAGGGAGTGGGAGAGACAGTGAGAGACAGGGAGAGACAGGGAGAGGGAGTGGGAGAGACAGGGAGAGACAGGGAGAGACAGGGAGAGGGAGTGGGAGATACGTTGAGAGACTGGGAGAGACAGGGAGAGGGAGTGGGAGAGACAGTGAGAGACAGGGAGAGACAGGGAGAGGGAGTGGGAGAGACAGTGAGAGACAGGGAGAGACAGTGAGAGACAGGGAGAGACAGTGAGAGACAGGGAGAGACTGGGAGAGACAGAGAGAGCGAGAGAGAGAGAGAGAGAGAGAGAGAGAAATGCCAAATCGGTTTCCAACCAAAATACCGCACATCAGATCATATTTATACCCTTCATACTCTAATCGACCAAGAAATTAAACAAAATAAAGGAAAACTCTTCTCATGCTTTGTTGACTTTAAAAAAGCTTTTGACTCAATCTGGCATGAGGGTCTTTTCTTTCAGCTTATTCAATGCGGCATTGGAGGAAAAACCTACGACATCAGCAAATCAATGTACACGGATAACAAATATGCAGTTAAAATAGGCAACAAGCACACAAACTTCCTCTCCCAGAGACGTGGAGTAAGACAGGGCTGTAGTCTGAGTCCTAGTCTATTTAACATCTACATTAATGAATTAGCTCGGGATTTAGAACAGTCACCAGCACCCGGTCCCATCCTACTAGACACTGAAGTGAAATGCCTTCTGTTTGCAGATGATCTGGTGCTGCTGTCACCCACAAAAGAGGGTCTACAGCAACATCTAGACATCCTGCACACTTTCTGTCAAACATGGGCGCTATCAGTGAACCTTAAAAAGACCAAAGTTATGATATTCCAGAAAAGGCATAGTCGACAAAACCAACATCACAACTTTAAACTCAACAACGTGCCTTTAGAGCAAACCCAGAACTACACATATCTCGGTATAAACATCAGTAACACCGGAAACTTAAACAAGGCAGTGAACGACCTGAGAGACAAGGCACGAAGAGCTTTTTACGCTATCAAAAGGAATATAAAAATCGACATCCCAGCTGGCATTTGGCTTAAAATAATCCAATCAGTTATAGAACCAATAGCACTTTATGGATGTGAGGTTTGGGGTCCCCTCACCAACCAAGAGTTCACCAAATGGGACAAACACCCAACTGAGACCCTGCAAACAGAAATGTGTAAAAACATTCTACGGGTACAACGCAAAACCCCAAACAACGCCTGCAGAGCAGAATTAGGACTATATCCTCTAATAATTAAAATATAAAAAAGAGCGATTAAATTCTATAACCACCTTAAGAACAGCGATACAGAATCACTCCATCACAAAACCTTACGTCATCAGGAGCTGAACCCAGAGAAAAGTTGTCTCATCCAACTGATCTCAGAACTAACTCTAAAACCCCAAACTCCAGCCAGAATTAACCAAATGATAAAAACACAAAAAGAAAAATATCTCAAACACTGGACAGAAGCAACAGCTCAGCAAAGTAAACTTGAATGCTATCGGTCATTAAACAGACAATATAAAGTGTTGACCATGTACAGACTCAGTGAACACAAGCTCACTGTGGAGACGGGCCGACACAGACAGACATGGACTCCAAGAGAAGAGCGACTGTGTCCACACTGCACACAGAGACAAGTGGAAACAGAGCTGCACTTCTTAACCTCGTGTCCAAACTATACGGACATCAGAGAAACATTCTTCCCCCAGTTCACAAACTTCCACAAAGACTTCAACCAGTTTCAACAACAGGACAAGATCTCATACATACTGGGAGAAAAACCTGGCGGCCAGATACGTCAAGTCCTGTCACGACAGAAGAGCGACAACCAGCACAACACAACACAACACTGACACAACACTGACACAACACACACAAACTGACACAACACTGACACAACACAACACAACACTGACACAACACTGACACAACACACACAAACTGACACAACACTGACACAACACAACACCGACACAACACAACACTGACACAACACACACAAACTGACACTTATGACAGGATCCTGTCACTTTTACTAAGAACTTTTGTCAACTTTTATGTCTGTATTGATGTGTACATATTGTTTCTTATATAGGATACTCTTATTTTATTTTATACAGAATGTTTATATTTAATCTTCCTGCTTTGGCAATGTAAAACACTTTTTTATCATGCCAATAAAGCTT